>NW_010312762.1:47307-49541 GCF_000700745.2 Antrostomus carolinensis
ACCCCAATGTGAAGTGAGATGTGCTACTTGGACTCATGTCTGAGGAAGATGCTGAGCAGGTACAACCTTGGTCTGTCCATGTACTGAGTGAGCTCAGAGCCAAGTGTCTGTACTGGTGCATCCAGCACAGAGGACAGCTTCAGATACACCCAAAGGACTCTGGTGCAGAAGGCAGAACCAGGGATGAGCTATCTAATCTCACATCAGAGATACCTTCACAGATGAGTTCAGAAAGTGTCTAGAAATTTTGGTCCTGAGAGCATCTCCTGCATTTATTTCCAAAAGTGGAGTAACTGGATGCCCAACCAGTAACTCAGTTGAGATGACCAAAGCTTGTATGCATCTTTCAGGAACTCTGAGCTCAGACCTGTCTGCCCACTGCCTACCAGCTATTACATCACCTCACCAGAACCCTGCTTCCAAGTTCTGTTTGTTTTCACAGTGTGCATCCGAGCTCTGATGTGCTGCAGAATGCAGTTCCATACGGATATTTACTACCTATTGTTTTAGAAGAGCCAAGCTATTTTTCTTTTCCAAACTGTAGAAATCACTCTCATTCTCCTCCACATACACAACTCTCTTTTGTTTGTCTCCTAACTTGCTGTGCTTGGCCTCTGGCCAGAATCCCTTCTTCTGCCTCGAAGAAGGGTGACAACACGTCTTTGAAGAAACGCCAAGGCTGCTGTTGGGCTGACCAGCAGGGAGCAATCCTGCCCAACACTCCCTGGCCTCTCCCACATTGCTCTCCTCCTTTCCCAGAAACATTCAGTCTCAGAGAAGGCAGAGGTTGAGCTGATCACAATTCCCAGAAGAGATTTTTAAGTAACAGATGAAGTTTAAGCACACACAGAGAATGCTGGAGCTGGAAGAGACATCAGAAGATCATCTAGACCATCCTCTTGCCTAAGGCAAATCCAGCTGTACCTACAAGACACTGCTGACAGATATTTCTCTGTCTGGTTCTTACCAGCTTCCAGTCACAGGCAGTAACATTTCTGCAAGCAGTCTAGTCCAGCACATGACTTACCATCAGAAAGCTTTGGTAAATCTACTTTTTCTTCAATTTAATCCTGGATCAAGAGCAGCCCTGAGGAGAAGGACTTGGGGTGCTGGTGGATGAGAAGCTCAACATGAGCCAGCAACGTGCGCTGGCAGCACAGAGGCCAATAACCGTGTCCTGGGCTGCACCCAGAGCAGCGTGGGCAGCAGGTGGAGGGAGGGGATTCTGCCCCTCTGCTCCACTCTCCTGAGACCCCACCTGAAGTGCTGCCTCCAACAGTGCTGTTCTGGGGCCACCAACAGCAGAAGGACATGGACCTACTGGAGCCAGTCCAGAGGCCACGAGGATGATGTGAGGGCTGGAGCAGCTCTGCTGTGAGGACAGGCTGAGAGAGTTGGGGCTGTTCAGCCTGGAGAAGAGAAGGCTCCAGGGAGACCTTCTAGCAGCCTCCCAGTACCTGAAGGGGCTCCAGGAAGGCTGGGGAGGGACTTTGGCCAAGGGCAGGGAGTGACAGAACAAGGGGTAATGGCTTTCAGCTAGAAGAAGGTAGATTTAGTTGAGATGTGAGGAAGAAATTCTTTGGTGTGAGGGTGGTGAGACAGTGTTCCATGTTGCCCAGAGAAGCTGTGGCTGCTCCTCCCTGGAAGTGTTGAAGGCCAGGCTGGATGCGGCTTTGAGCAACCTGGTCTAGTGGAAGGTGTCCCTGCTGCTGGCAGGGGGGTTGGAACTGGATGAGCTCTAAGGTCCCATCCAACCCAAACCATTCTGTGATTCTATGATCCTGTCAGTTCTTGTCTGAATAAGGACATGGAGAATCCATTCATTATATCGTTCAGTTTCTAACAGTACTTTATAGTACAGAGAAGCAATCTGTAACTGGTTACCCTGGTCATGGTGCCTGTACTTTTTGTATCTACAAAACCACCAGTCATCTCCATTGGCATAGTGCCTTTATCATCAGCACAGTAACCGTTCAGCACAACCTCAGAGAGATGACCATGGGTTCACTGGCTTTATGTCCCACAGTGTCTTATGTCTTTTCTTGGGAGATCTCCCTCTGGCCACCTAACAGCCCTAACCCCACTAACCGTAGAGGATGGACTTGCTCACATGCTAACACTGCTACACACTTATAGTAAGGGGTGAAACACAAAAAATTGTGAAAAACTAAAAACCTTTTCTGCACAAGACAAGGGCGTTACAGAGAGTCCAATAATATATTTCCTGCGTTACT
>NW_010312762.1:49588-53882 GCF_000700745.2 Antrostomus carolinensis
CTCATTCCTATTATGACTGATACTCAGTTGGCAAGATGAGAGAAGGTGAACTTTTGATTCAATATGTGCAATGCTGTTGTTTTTTGGTTCTTTGGGTTTGTTTTTTGGCGTTTTTTGGGGGGTTTGTTTTTTAAATTAACCAGTTGCTTATGGCATTTTTGTGTCTCAGACTGGCACCATGGAAATAGAAAGGTACAATGGTACATGTCGTGCTCTGATAACAAGTCTAATTGTTTCAGCTTGAGGGGGATAACTGTGAGAAGATTTGAGAGGTGTTGAAAAGGATTTTCTTTTTTCCTTTAAATGTTCCTGAGATACAAAACATAAGTAAAAATTTCCTGCTCTAACTGTAAGTTCCCAGTGCTTACCCTCGCACTTACCCAGTAGAGGGGTTCATGATGCAACCCCCTTTATCAGTAGACGCTTTGCAGTTACAGCCCCTCTCCAATGTATCATGATTCATTCCAAAATTGTGTCCCAGTTCATGGGCCAGGGTGACTGCTGCACCCAGAGGGTTTTCTGAGTGATCCTTGGGAAAAAAAAACAAAAAACAAACAACAAAAGAACTAGTTAAGTCAACATATAAAACCGAATCAAAATAAACATTCCCCTTTCTAAGGTCCTATTGCCTGTCCTTTAAAATGTTTTGTAAACGTACCAGTTGTAGTTACACTGTTGTTAAATGGACACAATTTTAAATTCATCCATATATACCAAGTGCAGACCGGGCATCTCAGGATAGTCTATCTGTCCTGGCCACCCAGTTTCACAGCACATTAGACATTTGAGGTTATGAGGCAGCTTTGAACATCTGGGTCATCTCTTTATTTAGGACTTAAAATTCTCCTGCTCAATAAATGCCCCAAACTCCGAAGACATGGCACTGGCAGAAAAGAGTCACCCAGACGTGTTGGAAAGGGTAATTGTCTATGGGCAAGGACAAGCGTGAGAAGATCCTTCATGTCAGAAGGTAAATTGAAAATGCAGCAAGAAACTTCACTTGGTGTATTTAATATTCTTCAGAGCGTTTCTTTACTATCAGAAAGTCCAAGATTTCACATTTCTTGTAAGAAAAACCAAGTACCTTGGAAAAACTCCTTTTTAAAATGAAAGGGCAAAGCAAGTTGAAATCTTTGATGGCCTCTTGTTAACACCTATGAATATTCTAAAAGTTTCAACTGTCAAAATTGAATTATTAACATTGATCCTTGTTGAAATGCTGCTTTTTGGGACAATTATTTCTGAGAAATTAACTGCATGATCTGATTACAAGCTGCTGATCAGACTGATGTTTTGGCTTAACCATAAGTAAGAGATCTTTCCACATCGATCATTTTCCCGGAGGAAAAAAATAATCCACTGTACTCATATGAAAGCTTTTCCTTAAGGCATAAACATGTAATATAAATGCATGATCCACTATTTATCAGTCAGTAAATGGAATTACTATGTACAGCTGCCTGCTCTAAGAGCATATATGAATATATTCAGTTCAAATAACTCTTTTAGTATCATCTAAGCCAACCTTCAGACTAAAAAGAAGTGAAAGGTAAAACTGTCTAAAGCATGAGCTATATATTAATGAAGCCCTTAATACATGACTTGGAGTAGATTTAAGAGTTTCTTGTTTCATCTCTTCCTTCATCCGTCTGCGCTAATATTTTTAGTAAATCATTTCTCATAGAGAAAAACTAAAAAAGAGAATACAGTCATTCTGAAAATGAGAAACTACTCCTGCATTTGGAATAAACTCAGAAAATTTTTATCTTTTGACAAAGGGTCTCTTTTGTTCCTGGAATTTTAGAATTTTAATATAAAAATCTTGTGACTAACATAGCAGCCAGTTTGCATGCAGTTATAGTCTAAGATGCCTGTTTGCTGAAAGAAGCTGTACAACCTGTCGAAGTAAAAGAAAAACATAGTAAACCTGTGCAGCAAAATAATCGGTAATAATCAAGAAAAAATACGCTCCTGCACAATGCACAGATATAGAGATGTCTTATCTAGATACTAGTCACATACAGATTGATTTCTCTTTGTACTCATAGTAATTTATGAAATATTTAGGGAAGTCAATATAATCGAACCTGATGTCATAAAAAGAGCAAAACCTCTCACTCAAATGGAAAATAATGCAGGACCAAAGATTAAGAAAATAATAATGTAATTCTATATAATTTACCAGCAGCATGCTGGAGTGATGCCTTGAAATTAGGCTTATGTGGTCAAGACTGAAACTCCTTTAAGCTTTGAGCAACCTAGAAAGACAACAAACCGAGCTCAGTTCTTTTTTTTTTTTTTTTCATTTTGCCAGTCTCTCTTCCTGACCAGAGATTATATTTATTTGAACATCTCCAAAGCTGGCAATTAAAAACAAGAATGCACACAGTCCACTCCAAAACTAGAGCAATAAATGATCTGAAATGTCATTTGGGTCTTGAATAAACAAACAATTATTACAGCCCATGCGGTTCTCATTACTTGCTCAGAGCCACTTGGAATGCAATTTTATCAGCTTCTAGAGAGGGTTTTTAAAACAAGGAATGTGATGTCTCAGCAAAAGAGGTTATTTGAAGGCAGCATAAATGAAGATTATCAAAACAAACAGTGACATGTCCCATTTGATACTGAGACCATTTAAGTGTCACAAGGACTAAAGAAATGAATAGCAATGTGACTTTGATTTATTCCACTAGGGTCTTTTAAAGTTAATTTGAGCAGTAAAAGTCATTACCACACAGTTTCACAACGACTGAATAAGCAACCATCTACTGTTAAGACATTAGAAGCTGTTGCACAAAACATGCAGTTGCTTTTGGCTGAACTTTGCTTCATCCCACTGAGATTCAGATCAAATCATCAGAATAAAATACTGTCACCTACAGCTAGAACAGGTAAATGCCTCAGTCCTGGTACTTTCCATGCAGTTTCACTCCATTGTAGGAATGTTTCCTAAACCACACTTTTATTTCTTTTAAGTCATTGACTGAAATGGAAGTACCTCAGTTCCACTCTTGTCATTTAACCTAACTTCCCACTAAAGTCAATAGAAATTTGACATGAGTGAGAATACTACATTACATTGCATCAACCCAGCATTATTTTACTTTCAAATCTATTAATTTAATGGTCAATCTTTTGGAGCAGAAGAATGAAGACTGAAACATGCATCAAAGGCTTGCTTTAACATTAAATTTTGTTTGGTCTTTATACAACAAAACAGGACCATCACAGTAAAATAAAATTATAATGTTCTTGATACAACAAAAGCTTCTCACACACAGATGACTGTTTTCCCCACTTTGAGTTTCTCTTAAAATTCGTGGAAGACGGGGTGTCACCTACCACTGAGAGGACTCTGAGTAACTGCAAAAACAGTCAGGAAAATCGGATCATACGAGGATGACCCTGGTTTTTATATTCAAATCTTATTTCTCAAGAAATCTCACCATTATCTCTTCTTTCAGAACAGTTTTGAGAATGTGGGAGCTTTTTGGTATTGAGTGTTCAGGATGGACTGGGTAGGAGGTTGGCTGATTTATAAGGATGGCCAAATGTTTAGTTGCCCAGTTGAGATGTAGCTTCCCAGGTTAGCAGTTATTCCCTCTTTCACTTGCGTATCTTCCAAATTTAGTCTCCTTCTTCTGTACGTACTGGTATATATCAAAACTTATTGTACACACTCAAATCAGCCTTTGTTGACTGAGAGGGAAGGTTGGGCAGCTGCCCGTTTGGGTTTTGGGGGTGAGTGTCTGCTTGTTTTGGATTTAGCTCATTTTGAGGATTTGAATAAAGAACTGGAAAACATTTCTAGTGATGCTGTGCAAGCCTCTGGGCAACCAGGTCCAGTGTCTTCACCACACTCACAGGAAAGGATTTCTTCCTCAGATCTCATCTCAATCTCCCCTCTTCCAGTTTAAAGCCATCACCCCATGTTCTGTCAAGCCCTGCTCTTGTCCAAAGTCTCTCCCTGGCCTTCCTCAAGTCCCTTCAGGTACTGGAAGGCTGCTAGAAGGTCTCCCTGGAGCCTTCTCCAGGCTGAACAGCCCTAAAATGGGGCTGTCTGCCTCACATATGCCTTTGCCAAGATTTGGAAGTGCACTGGGAGACTCCTCCAGCTTTTTCTTCCTCTTTTCCTCCGTTTCCTTTTGTACCTACCCCCCAGGTACAGCTGTTAGAAACACCAATTAGAGACTCAGCTTCTAAAGCTACCAAAAGACTGAAGCCTTTGTCTTTTCTACAATTTTGACATGACCTTCTCCAAATTACGTGATTTGATTGTTCTTTCCCACTC
>NW_010312762.1:53900-65883 GCF_000700745.2 Antrostomus carolinensis
TTTCCTGTACCTCAGCTTCCCTGCTAACCTCGTAAATCCTCCCACAATGAACCATCTATACATCATCTTTCTTGAATGCACACATGGCCCCAGCTTGGCTCTTACCTACTTGTCCAAGAGACCACAAAGGACCCATTGTGGATCAACCTCAGCTTCCATGCTAGTTAAGAAGGAAGGAAACTCGGGAGCTTCAAGGGGCTGTGTCTCTGGGATTACCTCACTACATGGATTGTCTTGAGGCAAAATGTCCCATACTCCACATTAGCCCCATTAAGCTTTGAAGTGCTAGAAGCTTTGAGACCACACAAACTCTGAACATTGTGTGTTCCTGAGCTCCCACCTCATTTATGTAGGATCTGCAGCTGAGGTGTCCAGCCAAGTTGGAGAGAACCACCACATCACCTAAAGAGCTGGAAGTCTAGACAAAGATGTAGGAAACAGAAAGGTTTTCAGCACGTGTGGGCTGAACTCTGAGAATATCTAAAACAGTTTTAGGGCTCCCTGGCTTTCTGCTCCGGCGTTGAGCTCTGAGGTCACCAGCTGAGCCTGCTAGTGGCCTGCAAGCTCTGGGAGTCTACATCTAATTTTATTTAAAGTACTTCTATTGCAAAGCTTTGTTAATGCAAAACTTCTTTCCCTCACTTTTGCACAAAACAGTTAAAGATGAAAAAAAAAAACTCTGGAAGAAAATACTCCAGAATTAATTCCAGAAATTGGCTAAGATGTTTAATTATATGTTCATCATTTTAGCGTCTAACAGCATTACCAGCAACACTCTTTTGAGAGAGGTGCAGGTAGAATAAATGCTGCCATTGTTTTTTCTCATTGTCTGGCAATGTAATAAAACTACTGTGCTACAAAGATGGAAAATAAGACCTTACACAGGAAACTCTGTAAATACAGAATAAAATCAATACAATAAAAGATTCAGGATATACTGTTGTTGCCTGTAACACTAGTATACCCAAGTGCATAATAAATACATCTTCTGGTTCTCATCCTTCACAGCAGCTGATTTAATGATAATTAGGAGTAGGAGATTCTCACAAAGAGGTCATGCTACATTTTAATGCATTATTTTCTTGTTTTTTTCACGATGGAAACTATCATTTACAAGCAATGTGAATATAGATATAGATAAAATTGAGACTGAAAATGAGACAAACGGGGCTGATGTTCTGGTACAGACTACAGTGCTACAAAACTTGAGATTGTGTCGCACCAGTTGGGCCAGTTTCAAGTCCTGTGCTTTTACCACTTACCATGACGACCCCTCCAGACTGCTCTGCAGTGCACATGCTCATTATGGGCGCCATGCCAATGGTAGTCCCTTGGAAGTACACCCCGCTGCAGGAGGGAGGGAAAGGAAAAGAGAAATCACAGAGTCACCACTCAGTGCCAAGATACCGCCCTAATATTTTCAGTCTTGTATTTCTGCCAATCTCAAACAAAGATCCCACTTCCAATGGGTCAGCTCCCGACATTTGCAGGTTTAAAACAATGAAAAGCAAAGATTAGTCATGGCGACTTGCCAAACTGACAATGACAGCATCCCTGCTCTGGGAAAGATCCATTTGATCACCGTCCTTTGGGTTTACTGCTGTAACAGGACCCTTCTTTCCTTTCCTTTTTCCCCTCGATTGAAGTTGGGAATCGAAATACAAACATGAAAATAATGTCTCTAGCTCAAAGAAAGGTTATTTTAATGCAGTGGGAAGTTTATATGCTACTTGTTATAATACACAGCCTGGAAAGTAATAATTCCAAACAAAGTATTATTATATATGGAGAGCAATAAAATATCTCATGAGGCACAGTTTGGAAGGGCTCACTCTATTCTCACGCAGATAATGTAAGAATATCTACATAACAAGTAAAGAGCTCCTTTTAATTACTAAGATGTCAGGTGTGTTTATCTCTATAGTATAAAAAATGGTTCATTGATCAAAATGATACCTGGTTCGAGAAAGAGATGTTTCTCTTACTCACATTTTTTTTTAAGAGTGCTTTTACTTTGAGCATGTTTATTCAATTACTTTAATCCAGGAAACAGCAGCAGGGTAGAAGATGTTTATGATTTAATTTTTAAGTCACAAATGCAAATGAATTGTCCAAGGAGGTTGTGGATTCTCCTTCTCTGGAGACATTCAAAACCTGCCTGGATGCCTTTTTATGTGATCTCATTTAGGTTCCTGCTCCAGCAGGGGGATTGGACTGGATGATCTTTCGAGGTCCCTTCCAATCCCTGACATTCTGTGATTCTGTGATTTAGACTGTGTTTTAAAGTTTGCTGAGGTCTTTCTACTAATGAACAGGCTTCACATAGTGCCCCCTTAGCTCTACTTTTGGGGTGAGGGCAGGACTGCCCTTTTCAGTAACAATTTAGATTGAGACCAGCTTAAACCGCTTGTAAATTCATACTCGAAGTATTTACCAGCTTATTTCACATCTACACTGCTGCATGAGTTGTATTCAGGCAAGGCCTACAAGTCACAGGGCTGTTGCAGAGCTGTGGAAGGAAATTAATCTGAAGCATCTGCTGAAGGGCTCTGCAAAGCACTTTTTATGGTTGCAGAGGGGAAAGACAAACCCTCAGGAGCACAGATGTTCCTCCTAACAGCTTGGCAGCTGGGGGAGAATTCAGGACAACTGTTCTCAAATCACTGACATCCCAGATGATATTAAATACAGTGTCAAGGCTACCTTATCAGCTGTGCATTGTCATGGGGTTTACGAGGTAGTAGTTTTAGCTTTCTCCAGTCCAGAAACTCATGGAGGCTGGTGAAAGGGTCTTGAGAAATAGAGCACTTATCCATGTCATTCCATACTTCCACTCCAACCAGGGCTACTCGAATATTTAGTGGCCTATAGAACTAATGAAATAAGAAAAATAAAAACATGTCAAAAAACCACGTTTTAGATCACATTAGATTGGAATATTTCAACATAAGCATAATACACATACGAACCTTTCTTGCAGAGGGTCAAAGGGTCTCCTCTTCCAGAGCAAAACTGAACACTTAATAGGACTAACTTAGAAAAAATATTTCCATGACTTAGAGAAAACAGTTCTGACCTGACTAAATATCCATCAGGCATTCAAAGACATCCAGAGATATGCTACTTCTCTATGTCCCACCCCAGTCTGGAATCTTCCTTCATGTGTCCTTCACTTCTGAATAAACTTATTGCTATAGCAGATGACTCTCTCCATGCTGCCCTCCACCACTAGCACAACGCAATTCACAGAATCATAGAATGCTGTGAGTTGGAAGTGACCCACAGGGATCACTGAGTCCAACTCTTGTCCTAGCACAGGACAATCCCAACATTCAGATCATGTGTCTGAGGGTCTTGTCCAAATGCTTCTGGAATCTTGTCAGGCTTGGTTCCATGAATTCAAGAGGGTAGAGGCAGTTGTGCTGACTACAGTTGTGGTTCAAAAAAGTAGCTGAAAATTTAGCCAGAGTCATTAAGTCTTGCTCACAGCAAATAAAACCAAATGATTTTAGCACTGTGGGCTACATCACACTGTTATCACACTAGTAAATGCCACAGTTGCTAAAAGAGGGGAGCCAGAGCAGCATTAGTAATGGAGTAGAGATAACAATTTTATTTTGAGACTAATATGAAGAAAGATTCAAGAATCGATCACGTCCAGATTTGTCTGACAGTCTAAGCAAAGCATAGACTAGATCTGTGTCTTGTTTATATGCATTACAGTCATTTGGATAACACTGGCATTTGCTGTGCATAAATTAAGCATGAAACATAAATATATTTTAATATGCAAAATTAATTTTGAGCAGGTAACATATAAACACCTGTACTCCAGTAATAAGTCAGCAAGACAATTATGGAAGAGGTGGAGGTGTCTTCAGCAGCTTATTTTTAATCAAGAATACTTCTTGAGTTATTGCCCTTGAAGCATCACTTGATAAGTTCTCAGCTAAATTAAGACTCCTTCAGTTATAATTTCACTACTGGACTCCTAATTTTTTCTGGCCATATAGCACAACAAAAATAAACTCTAATTTGTTAAAAAACACTGTAGAGGACTCTTAGCATTTATTGTTTATTGTCAAGAAATTAAAATACAAAAAATATAGTGTATGTCTCTGTCATACTGCTCTCACTCAGCCATCAACTCCTGCTTCCTTAAGCACTGCATGTTTTTAATTCTGCTATCTTCCTTGGGCTATATATCTTATTGACCATGTCTTCACAGGCTCTTTGTTGACCTCAACAACTAGAACAAGCCTTGCTGCTGCAAAGGACTTTGTTCTCCACATTCCTCCTCAAAACAATCATTTTTTTCTATGCGCTGTTCTACATGGGATTATCCCCACCTTCTTCTCAAGTTAATAAAATCCTAGGGCTAAATTGTACATGTCCTCAAGAATACTGCTTCCACAGATACATGCATCCTATATATAGTTCATGCATTACTGAGCACTGTTCGGAGGGGAGCAGAGATCACAGCTTAGTATGTTGAAGGGCCTATGAAAGGTTTAGGTTTACTTTTTGTGCTTTACTGGTTGGAGAAAAGGATTGCTCTGAAATACTGAGTATTAGGAAAGCAGCAGGGTTAGCTCTTTGAGAAGGTGGGTGGATAAGGAGATGTGGCAAAGGCTGTGAAAGTTGTTGATCTGAGCGTGGCGGGAGCACTGGGAGGGTGTGATGGGGACACAGTCACTAGTAAGAAAGGAAATATTAGAAATGTATGACTTATTCTTACCAATAAATCTCTGTGACAAACTTTTTCTTTTCATGAAACCTTAATTTATAAGCTTTAGAAAGTTTCTGAATTTATTAGTAGATGAAACGTAGATTTCACAGCAGCATCCTTCAGAAAGTGTAGCAAGTTTGGAGAAAGTGAGATAATGCTAATGTTCTTACCTTATCAACATAATTTGCAATTTCTATCAGCCTCTGCTTAATTTTTTCCACGTCCTTGCCTTGTCTCTGAAACTTGGAATGTAAAGGATCAATGTACTAGCAGCACAAATATCATAGAGTTTCCCCCAAACAGCCACTTGACTCTGCCAGCATTCTCGGTGATGTTTGGGGATTACACAGTGCCACCAAAGGCCATCAGCAGACTCCTGTAGGCCTCATAGGACCAAGGTCTGCCTCAGAATAAGCACAGGCCATGGGATAGGATTATGGTTCTAACAGAAGACTTTAAAATCCCTATGTTTCACATAGGGATCTTTCAGGGACTGATATTTTGTGAAAAAGAAAAGGCTCTTTCGTTTGCTCCTCTTCCAGGAGATAGATTGTAATTCCCTAAGTAGCAGTGTTCAAGGAGACAAAAAAAATATGTAAGTAGTAAAATAATTCAAGCCAAGATTTAGATCTTTGGCTGACATTCAGTTCACTGGAACATTTCTACAGCCAGCCCTGGTTACTCACTTTGAAGCTCTCTGCAAACTGTCATGAAGGCAGTCGTGCTTCATGCAATGTGATGGTAAAATACTACTTCAAAAGCAAGGGCAGGATCCTACAGTGTCTTCCAAACAGTGGTGGTCCCGCCGAGGGCAGAGTCAGAGAAGGCAATGAACTAGCTCAAAGTGATCCTAGGCAGCAAATCTGCATTTGCCTCTTCTTGAACTACTGCCAGATCATAGAATCACAGAATGGTTTGGGTTGGAAGGGATCTTAAAGCTCATCCAGTTCCAACCCCCCTGCCAGCAGCAGGGACACCTTCCACTAGACCAGGTTGCTCAAAGCCTCATCCAACCTGGCCTTCAACACTTCCAGGGAGGGGACAGCTACAACTTCCTTGGGCAACCTCTTCCAGTGTCTCACCACCCTCACAGGGAAGAATTTCTTCCTAATATCTCATCTAAACCTCCCCTCTTCCAGTTTAAAGCCATTTCCCCTTTTTCTATCACTCCCTGCCTTTGTAAAAAGTCCTTTCCCAGCCTGAGGGATAACCTCAAGATATGACAGATATCCCAGTCATTTGAGAGTCAAATTCCAAGTACTGCAAGGAACATTTACAACTGACTGAGTGGAGTGTTGCCCTACCTCAATAGTCCCTTCCATGGAAGCTGAACTCAGCTACCCATTTCCTACCCATGCTTCCTATAACTTCTTAGTTTAATTCTCTTACCTCACGATTATCTGCCACAATAACAAGCTCCACATACTTTGTTGTCTTCAGAGTCTCCCTCTTGTACTGCCAAAAAAGAGGAAAAAAGTATTTTGTTTTTGCAATAAGTAATATTTGGAATCAGCTCTGCCTGAGTTCCAATAAAGTGTTTGCAAGAGGAGATAGACAACATCTCAGACTTTCAAAGATTTCATTACATACAAATTTTCATTGTATTCCTTTTCCTCATGGACGTTTCCCTCTTATCTACTACAACAGAAATAGTCTACATGGTACTTACAAGAAAACCCCCAGGATTTGATCAGAGCAATGAGGAAAGTGGTGCAAAGTCTCTCTCAACCTTTCAGCTTTCTGCAGTTGAAAAGTTTGAGTTATCTTTCCTCACAGGAGAGTATCAACTGTAGCAGAAAGACCTTTGCTATTTCCAAGTCACATTTGAAGAAACTATGAGATGACTTTTAGCAAACATTTCACACAATTGACAAACTGGCTACTAAGAAAAATGAGAGATAAAGGGATATTGAGTGAAGCAGAGAAGAGATCAAGTGGTCAACTGATAAATAATGTAGGAAGAAAAACTCAAGAACAAAAGCTGCAGAAAAAAACAGAATGAACTGTCAGTGTTTGGGGAAGCAAACTAATACGCTAAATTCAGAAGGCATATATTTAATTTTATATCCAGATATTCATATAAAACAGCTGGCCATGCTACTTGCAGTTCTACATGCAGGTCTAAAAGAGTCATAATTTTGCTTAGCTGCAAAAAGATCATGGAAGAAAATTAAATGGTTTTATAACAGTACTAATGATAGCACAGCTCCTCTGCTACCCTAAATTTAAGTGACCTATTAATGACTGTACAAGCTCCATGATTTACAGCAGCTGAGCATCTATTCCATCATTCCTCCCTTGTTTCTGGAATAAGACAGGGAAAAGAGGTCTCAGCAGTAAATCTCATCTTCATGCCAAAACTTAAGGAGCTTAAGCAGATGTATGACCTACTAATGACCACAATGTCTTGAACTAAACCCATGCTCTATAACCTAAAACATGACTAAAGCTTTCCAAAGCAAACTGTTCCAAGGCAAACTATGTGATCCTCTAAGCTAAGTCAGTGCTGGACATCACCTTCCAGCCAAATTTCACAAAGTTTTCTTCACGTTACCCAAGTGTTTCTCTTTGTTATCTGCAGATTAACCATTTTGAATGTTTTGCGAGAAGCATTGTGTTTAGAGGAAAGTGACAGATGTAACCCTTAGTAACTCTGACTTTTAAACTCATATTTAAGTATTACACGGCCTTCAAACTACAATAAATAGTTAAGTTCCATTTGGATAGTATTTATGAACTCAGAAAGATGTAAAAGCTATCATTAACGAACTAAACATCAATGATACACACACTTCACAGGATTACACTTATTAGGGAGTCTGGGAAATGAGCTCAGCTAGATATTCTTACAACTTCTCCTGGTATTGGGGTTCTCTGTCACCTCCTTGTGGTCTACTGCAGGCAACTGTCACCACCATGGGGCTATGAGGTGTGCACAGACTTGGTGCACATGCTCATGCCTCGTCTGCCACACAGATCATCAGTTGTTCCTGTTGATACACTGGCTGGGAACCAGGACACCAAGGAATCAGTGTGTTCCTTCCTGCTGCTCTTGGAACAGCAGCAGATGCAATACAAAGGGCCTGCCATGTCTCAGTAGACTTCAGCTGAACCTACCGTGCTCTGGCAGAGCTTGATTTATCTCTCTGCAAAATATATCAGATATGAGTGAGATGCCACATAAGGCAAATGACCATGTGGGTGTTGTTTGTAACAGAATAGATTTCTCAGACACTAGAAGTCTAACATAAACTTGAAATTTAGTATGCAGCTCTGATCAGAGATGCACCTCCAAGGTGCCTCTAGTCTTCTTCCAAATGAAGAGTAAAAGATGAGACATGAAAATCCAGGTACAAAGACAGAAGAAGAGCGCTGTTACATCAGCCAGTTTAAACCATTTACTTTTTACCAAGAGTAAAACTGTTGGGACTGGAGAGAGATAGCCTGAGAGAAATTGGCTATCAGGGAATAATCATGTAAGCCTCTGGTGAGTGACTTGCATAACAAATCCATTCCTGTGATTTGCCCAAAGGCTATGTGAATTCCTTCGATACAAAATTTATTTATGAAATGTACCTAATTATGACTTCTTTCAGCGTGCTTTCTGCAGCCAACTGCATCAATGCACAATCCATTGCCTGAGTTAATCCTTTAGAATTAAAATGAAGAGTCAATAATACAACTATGATACACACAACGGGAGACAATATTCTACCACACACACATCAGGTTTACTTTCTGTAGAATCCTATTCTCAACGGAGCTCAACTGGAAAACACACTCCCTGCTGCAATTTGAGGGTTCACTGAGTTATGAAATGACCCAGTATTTATAGAGGTCCAGCTCCAATGGGGCAAAACGTGTCTGCACACATCTGCTACATTACCTGACCTGCTCTATTAAATCTTGTGTTTGGATCTGGGAAGCTGAGTCTACTGCTTGTCCCATCATTTATCCATATTTCATCTAACTCAAAGTCTGGTCTAACTTTGTGATATATTGATCTCTCATTTCAATAAGAATTTTGGGTAGGTAGTTGAGTGAAGCATCAGGGAAAAAAACCCAAAACAAACGGAAAGGTCCCCCCAGTCAAGAAACCCAAAATTTTCATCATGCCCTGAACCTGAGACTAGATTTCGCTTACTTCTGCCACTCACTGTAATGTGGAACAGTCTTATGTCTCTATATTTTGCAAGTCATCTTTATTCAGTATGTCCTGACAATCTACTTAGCTGATGACAACACTGAAATGTGAAAACTTACTCCATGCATTAGACAACTTTCAAAATTCATACATTAGAAGCATATCCAACATACTCATTATGTATATTGAACCCATCCATATGATGTGACTGTTGACAGTTTTTATAATTATGTCCACTGAACCACAGCAAAAATATTTTTCAGATATTTAAGGTGAATTCTGTCACACAGTTGAAGCCATCAACAAAATGTGAGAACCATAAGGGTAACCGTAAAATTCCTTTGATTGTATCAGCTGGTTGTGTGCACACATTTTATTTCAGTTGCCTAGTGCTACATTGATTACCTGAGTGAAATTCAGTCAAAAGCCATAAAGATTCCGAGGCAATCTTAATAAAGTTGTGAAAAGCACTTTTCCAATGCTTTCAACCTACACATGTTTTCAGAAATACACTTAGCCCAGAAAATGTTACATGTAAAGGAGAATGCATTAGATATAATCCTAAAACATCAAATAACTTAATTTTTCATTACATAAATAATATCTAAGGATGTAATTTAGGTTGCTTTCCTTAACAATTAACTTGACGTAAGGGCTTAGCAGTACGTGTACAAATAGATCCCAATATGTGGCATTTAATAAATGCTGAGGGCAGATTGGTATCGTCGTATCATTTCTGAACCCCTAAACGAGTCTTTTCTACAATCCCCATCCAATATGCAGATGAACTTATCACAGTATTTCCTCTTCCTGTTTTTTAGCTCATTTCATTTTCTACAGTTTCCATTAGCTAGATGCATTTCATATTAAGTGCATTTCTTCCTACATGGAAACAATTATAATAATATATTTGTAAAATAATATGGTGAGAATTTTTTTTTGTCTGCGTAATATATTTCCCTACTAGAATGTAAATATTCAAAACCTAATATTAACAAAGCATCACAGCTATTATGTTCTCTTCCATCTTGGGTGGGCAAGAGCTTTTCCAGACATTGCTCATTGTTCTTGGGGTCTTAAATTCTTGCTATAATCATACATGAACCAAAATATATTACTATAATATGAAACCACAAACTTTTCTCTGCTTTCTCATTACCAAAAAGAAAGTAAAAAGCAAGTTATGCACGCAGGATCAAGAAAAAGTAATAAAGAGCTAGCAAATTGTGTAAGTCTCTGCTTAATTTTAAGCATGTGCTTAAGAACATGATGTCAACAGAAATCAGGTTTAATATTTTGCTCAGGAGGGACTCTATGTAACAGAGTTATGGTGGACAGTAATATGGGAATGCTACCAGAGATGTACTCAGCAAACTAGAAATATAAAAGTGCATCATCCACCTACCCTGCCAGCTTGAGAATGGTGTGATGTGTCATTGTCATCAGCTCTTATGGCAGAGATGTCCAGCTGGTGGCCACAAGATCCTGGGGCTATTTTCAAATTCTCTGCTCGGTAGATCTTGTGTTTATTTGTAGCACCTTCTAATGGCTCCAGTATGTAGGTTTTGTTTTCAAATACAATAATTCCCCTGTTACAGAAGAGAAATGATTAAGATGCATGGTTTTCAAGAGCTAATGTATGTTCATCTACAACAGAGTTACAACAGGTTTTATTAATGACGGAGTATGAAAGAGCAAAACGCTGATTTACAATGTCATGGTCGAGTGGAGCAGGAAACATCAAAGCTGTATATTTGTCATTGCAGCACACCATACTTTAAAAGAAGCAATGGCTCAAAGATCATTTTCCTCTTCTGAAGTGCTGTGCTGTAGAAGAAAATTACATTTTTTTTAATGTGTTTTCCATTCTCCCAGTGATGCATTGCCATTGCTGAGCGGAGTCACCACGTGTGTGCTTCTCAGGACCCGTGGCAATCAGTAATGAACAAAAGTGTGGTGAAATGCTTTTGTAAGAAAAGGTACAGGGTGAAAGTATTATGAGCTGCAGTAGGTATTATACCTTTTAAACCAAATGCTGATGCAAGCATCAATTTTGCCAGATGAAAGAGGCATTGCAGTAGCAAAATGGATTATTACACACTGCACAGCGGGACAGCAGAATGAAGCTCAGATATATTAACCAGTGGATTCCTGTTTAACACATTTTACTGCTCAAAATAGTAATTTTAACAGCAATACCACCTGATCTCTGAGGATCTCAAAGATTTCCCATCAAGGAGAGCACTCATTTTGCACTACTGTGAGCTACAGTATGCAAAGAGGAAAGAAGGTTTGAGGAATAGATATACCACCTTGCTCCTGGAAATATATGGAAGATCCTGGGACATGTAGCCAATTCTGGGCTTCATGTGCTGCCTCCTAACCAAAAATCATTTTCCCTGTACACTCCAGACAACTCACCAAATAAAAGCCACACTTTGGGTTCTTGTGCTGAGTCCTACCCAATTATTCTCAGCTGACAGAGTGAAAAAAAAAAAGTTGACAAAAGGTTGAATATCTTTCCAACTCCTCCTACTGAGGAAGCTCCTGACATAAGGTTGCTCTTTCAGCTCAGCACAGAAATATAGGCAGTGTGGTACGGGTGGCCATGGTGGAATAGGATTTCTGGTACTATATGGCATAAAGCAGGATGATCTCCAACAATACCACTGGCATTAGTAACCATAACTGCAATCTGGAGGACCACAGAGTAAGAAGACTGCTCTACTGTACACCAAGAATAGCCCAGCATCAGAAGGCGTGAAATAGATTTACAGACAGGGCACAGGTAAGAAATCACTGTAAGAGAAAGGAATTTAATATTCAGTGTCTAACTTGCATCCCGAGCACAAACTGCCAACCAGTTGGGAGAGTCCTAGACAATTCCTACATCAAACTGGACACCAGATTTTGTTGGATAACTATGTGACCAAAGGAACCCCTTTTAAAACCCATTTCTCTTTTCTAAACCGTGGATAAGCATTTTCCTATGAGGTGTTGTAAGCATTCATCAGTTATAGACACTACACTGAGGAGTTCACTGCATTACTAATTTCTTCCTTGTCTTTACATTATGAAGGCATTAATCCCTAAGCACTGGCAAAGGTTCA
>NW_010312762.1:65914-83622 GCF_000700745.2 Antrostomus carolinensis
CAGCAGCAATAATTACAATCTACCCACCTGGAATTCCACACAACTTTTAATTGGCCAAGGTTTTCTTCCTCAATTCCTCCTCTAAACTGCTCTACACTCTCTATATATGCTATTAAACAGCAATTATTTTCAGCTGAAAGCTGGCTGTATTTTACTAGTGTGTCTTTTTGGTGTCTAGGAAGTGTCTGCTCTTTTTATTTCTGTCTGTACTGCAACAAAGGTAAGATATTACAACTATTGTGAGATCGATATGTGTCTCTATATAATTCTGCAGAAAAGCTAAAAAAAAGAGAAAAAAGAAAAAAAAAGGAAAAAGAGGAAGGACTTGGAAGCAGGTTAATGACACCATAAAGACTGATTTAAAAATAAAAAGTAAAATTATTAGGAAAAAGCTGCCCTAGCTATTCGATTCTTAGCAAGATATGATGAACAACCTCAAAGCCTTTGCCTCCTGACCAGTTAACTGAATTTTTCCTTCCAAGCTAACTGCTACAAATCATCATTAACATCAGTTCAGCCAAGCCAACAGATGACCATTTCACTGTTAGCTAGAACAGTTACAAGTCCAAGAGATCAAAAAAAAAGAAAAAAGACTGTAAACCCATGATATTAAAAAGGCTGTGCAACAGCATTCGCAGGAGCATCTCTGGTGAAAGGAGCCCACTCTGCTGACCTGAACTGAGAATCAGGGTCTGATAATTCCCTTGCAGCTTCCCGAGTACTCTTGGCAAATCAGGTAAGATATATTATTTACCCATCGCACAGACATGCTGTGTATGATGGATCACAGTTGGAAGAGCAGGACTGATTTATCACAGCAACCCTTGTAGCTACAGCTCGGATACATCACAGCACGTGTGACATATGAGAGACCTCCCAGCAGGTCACCCCATGACTTCAGTAACCTTACACCCTACGGTTCTAAATTATTTTCAGATCTGCCCTATTCCTTGAAGAATTTAAGAAACTAGGACAACATATTCCCTTTACTCCAATAATCAGCAACTCTGTAATCAGCGTAATCAAATACGGATTGTTGTCTTTCCCTTGTGCAATTAATCTTTTAATTTGGGAGGCAGCTGGAACCAGCAATGGAGGCAGAAGTTCATTAGTGACTGTTTGAAATGGGCCAGCCTGACCACCTCCCTTTACTGACAACTCAAAACTAACTTAAAACCATGAAGGGTTTTATTTTTAAAATTAAACTTTTCCCTGCTTAGAATATTACCTTAAAAAAATAGAATAATAATAATATCTTAAAATAGAATAACAATATTACCTTAAAAAAATAGAATAATAATAAAAAAATTAAATAATTTTATTATTTACACTAGAAAGGGAGAGACTTTGTAGTATCCTCTTACTGGATAAAGTGGTTTCTTTTTTTTTTTTCTTCTTTTTTTTTTAAGAGCCAGCGTCTTGATGTCAAGAGTTCCTAGCCAAAACATGTCACATCAATACCAGGTTTCCAATGCACCCTTTGTATACCCAGCTACTGTCTAACATAACTAAATTACCATTTCTTTATCCATCTTTTTCTTTAGCTGCAAAGAATATGGACAAATGATCAGATACAAGAGTGATTAATTTTGTTTTCTACTGAGCACGCCAGAGCCAGGGCGGCCACTGAGACTCCCATCCCAGGTGACAGCATGAGCCTTTAAGAACAGTTCCACCTTTGTGTATGAAGCAATCTCATGGTAAAAGAAAATAATCTGCAGATTCAGCATAAAGGAAGATATACTTTTCATTTAATGCACACTTATCCTTTGAGTCCTGCCTACAGGATATCAGCACTTGGCTTGTGACCATCTGTAATAAGATAATGAATATCAAATATGAATTATTTTGGCCAGGTCTCTGGGTTTGACTAATTTTCTTTTCCTACAATTGCATTTTTTCCCCCCAATGATCAGCGCCAAGCACAGCACCTTAAAAATGTAACCAGTCAAAAGCTATGGTTTCTTTCTTTTTTGTTTTGGTGTGGCAGGATTAGATTAGGTAAGATTAATACCTACCAGACATTCAGTACTAAGAACTTGATGCAAATAAAATAAATCCATAGCTACTTTTTTCCTTCCACTTTTGTCAAGTGTTTCAACAAACCCTCTGTTAACTCCTACACCATTTCTGTGTCTTCCTCTTGAACATGGTTCTCCACACTCCTGAGTCAGCCTCTGTCCCCCAGACCAAAACAGTACAACTTTTCCCTTTTTTCAGGAGGCATTAATGTTAAATAACATAATGTTTTTGCAATGTGACAAATAGTATATTAAACTACAGATCCCAAACAAAAGTGATACAAGGAACCTCAGAAGGATTTCAGCAACTCTCTGAGTGCTTGAGCAGTGGTTGTTTTTTTAAGATAAACTTCTTATACTGAAATCTGTGGGACTTCTAACATTACCTCTACCAGGCAAAAGACCACTAGAATTCCCAAGATTATAAATATTTGGGAAAAATTCAATATGAACTACATATATTTATTTTTTTTTTGTCTCTAGGTATCTTATTCACGATATCTCTGTTTTCTTCAGTCCCAAATCACAGTGATGCTGAGGAGTCAGAAAAATCTTGCAAATGAGCTGGGCAGGAAAGACAAGAGACAATTCAAGCCCTATCAGGCTGTTCTTTTCATCACTGGTAGCAGAGAAGGAGGAAAAAAAAAAAATCTATATCATACAGTATGTCCAGACATCAGTTCACAGGCTCTAAGCCAACTGGAAGCAGCTCCAGTGTGGTCTGGATCCTGAGCTAATATTTTACTCTACCTCTCAACAGAGTTCGAACCCTGCTCATGTCTGGTGGTCAGCACCAAATAAACCACATCCACACTGCTGCTCTAAACACAAACAACTCCTTGGTATTTGCCTACTATATGACATGGACACACAGGGAATGTGTCTATGAGATGGTCTGTAATGAAAGAACTCCCTCCATCCCAAAGAAAAAGAGATTAAAACATAATTTAAATAATTAATTCATTATTAATTGCTGTGAGACTTGCCAGGAATCTCTCAATTAGGGAAATGCAATTTGATGGAATAATTTCACTATTTAAATTGTCGATAATGTCAAATGTGATATTTTTTTTCTCTTAAAAAGAAAAAAACAAAACAAAGCCTAATGCAAGGCCAGTCGTATTTTATAAATCAACAGGCTTTAGGAAATCTCAAAATATAAATGGGATTTCTCTTTTCCAACTTGTCAGCAGAAGCAAAGGCCCTGCCAACATAAACCATCAATGCATACTTGTCTGAGAAATTGTGATGCTGAAGTAAAACTTGGCTAGGACAGCATTTTATGAAACTGTGATATATTATTCTGCTGTACTATACAGGGAAAGTTAAGTAAATCAATAAATCTGATATCCATGAATGCAATTAAACATTTGGTTTTAATGAAGCTCAAAGTTATACTCATTTCTAAATAATATTAATAAAAAGCTTTATTACCACTGGAAGAGGAATGTAGATGTTTTCAGTTTGTAAGAAATTAATTAGACTACGGAGGGCTGTCATGCTTACACACCACATATTCACATTCAGTCCCTCTCTGCTCACAGACACAATACTCATGTGACACCTAAAAACCTACAGGACCTTTATTTCATAATTAATGCTACAGCTCCAAAAACAAAGAGTCTGATCCCAGAGCTGTACCAACGATTTGAATGGGAATTTTAGGTGAATAAATAACAGAATTGGAACCTTGTGGGCCTGGAGTGCTGTTCTCATGATGCTCAGGATGGAGCAGTTACCCACTGTAGTGCGATATCAGAAGGTAATAATAATAATAAGTTTATTTATTTTTCTTATAAATTTTACATTCTCAGGATTTTTTTATAACAAAATCCCAGGTAAAGTAAGCAGGCAAACAAAGAAAAGAGGAAGAAAAATGAAGTAGTGAATGAAAACTTCACTTATAGTCTGTTTTCATTAATTGCAGATTAATACTATTGGGATAAAAGAACAAGATGATCTGTGGACTGTTTTTCTAATGGGCTAGGTGATCTTTAGATATTTTTGAAATGGTCTGGTCATTCTTAACTCTGAAGGATTGGGATATACAGAGAATGGGAGCTGGACTCCTAAACTAGAAGCAGTCCTGTCTCCACCACTGCTCCCTGGGCAGCCTTGGACAGGCAATACACCTCTTTCTGCATCAGTTTCCCACCTCAAAATTGGGATGAATTTTAGTAACCACACACAATAATTCTTGTTGATGAAGAGCATCACACAAGACCTAAGTAATACCATTATCCTACTATACAGCACATCAGGATTCCATTAAAATAACAAGTCTGACCCAAATCAACAAAGGGCAGAGTCTCAAAGGGAGGTTAAAGCAGCAGCATTACTGGTTTTACATATTGCAGTAGTGGTAGAGGCGTTCTCACACAGACACATCATTAGTCAAATATGTTTTATTCCAGCCAATGCCTTTCATTAACCTGAAAATATATTCTATAGCACAGTGTCTAAAAGGTAGTCATACCCAGAGGCTGCTGCAGCACGCGCTTAATCCTTTCTCAGTGCAAGATGGATTTGTCCACAGTGAATGCATATTGGTTTGCAACTTTGATGTCTGGAATTTAAGCAAGGAGTTACTTGAATTAAATGTGATAATGCAGTTTCACGTCCAGTATTTAGGTTGCAAGAAAAAATAAAATAATTGTGTTATCAACAGAAAGTGTCACATGTGAGTTCAACTGGGAGGGTGACAAGACAGACGGAGGAAAGCAAGGAAAAATGAAGAAGGAAAGAGATGTTGGCATCGGTGCCAATTTAGTGAGCACATTTTATAGCACCCGGCAGCAAACGGCGTAACAATAAAAGAAGGTTTGATTCAAACTCGCACATCACATGAAGGCTCATAGGATGCTTTTTCAAGTCACAAAATGTATTTTTTTTTTTTTTTAAATTAAGTGCTGTCAGACACAGACTTGATGGAGAAGGGGCAGGCTCAGCCAGTACAGATCATCCATCACACTTGTCCCAGTAGTAGCAGTGATGCTTGGGGCATTACTGTGCACCCAGGGACAGCATGCACACAATTGTCAAAGAAGGAAGATAAGGTTCATCTCAGATCACAGGGGTGATTGGGATCCAGGAGCTGTTTAGCATTCGAACAGAAGATATAAAACCCCAGAAGCTGCAAGCTTTCTAATGTTAAGCTCAAAAAACCTCCAGTAGTTTCACGGTCAGATAACTTACAAACCACACAAGAGGTTTATATGAACTAAAAGCTCTTCAGAAAGTATGGAGAAAAAGCACACATCCAAACCAGTGCTTTTCTCAACTGGGATTTTCTCTTACCTTCTTTTTCTGGATGAAATCTCCCCTTCAGTGGGAAATCATGCTTGAGGAGTCGTAAGGAATTTATATTTTTTTTCTCACTGGTTTCCTACTTCCATTTATTTTTTAAATAGTTGATGTCTGGAGTGTCATACTGAAATCCCCTCTGCAGTTGACTGTGTCTGGGACACGGTGAGTTCAGCCAGAACATCTGAAAGACTGATGGCTCTGGTATCCGAGCCTCATGTAGTATAACTATGTAATCCCATTAAAAATGCCCGTCTGTCCAGTTCTGGGGCCTTATCCCCATCGCTATCACTGTGGACACAGCATTTTTCAGTCACTGATGGACAATGACTGAAAATTTTTAAGCTTATTATCTAGCAATTGGGTATCTCTGAGGGATTTTTAAGATTTCAAGAGCATTCTGGTGTTTCAGCAAGAAAAAGGTTTCTTGGGAGATTTGTATCCTTAACCTACCAAGCCATTTCTGAGAGCACCTCTCAGGCTTCCCCCACCAGAGAGGTCACCGCAGATGCCTTTGTAGCTGTGCTGGTGTCCTCTGCCAGACCCTGGACCATGGAGATTGTGCTCTTCTTCAGTTGCATTTTTGTGTGCATTTGCTACGTTCTGCACTTGCAGAGAAAGTAATAAGGGAAAATCATTCAAGCCTATACAAATTTGTCATACATGGGTGTGTATGGTGGCTACAGGCCAAAATTATTTGCTAAAAACTTGAAGAGCCTCCGAGCTAGATAAACAGATGGGTATTTCCTAAGGACAGGAAGGAAACAACTTAACTTTGTCGTACCTTCACCTTCTCACATGCTCTGACAGTCTAATTGGCTTTCTTACCCAGATGGAAGCATCAGAAATCCTGATTACCCATTGTTCCCTTTTCATGCACTCAGCATTTATTGTCTCCTCTCCACCATTCAGCTCTTCCTCCTCTGGAGGAGCCAGCAGGATATAGATTATGGCATGATTATATTCTTCTCTAACCTGCATTTTAGGCAGCTATCAGTGTCAATCCAACTATTTATGCCATTGTAATCCTACGTGAAGCAAGGCACTCAAATGTTATGTCTGAGTAGGTGTAAAATAGCTGGAATAGTGTCTCTTATACAGAGCCGAGTCTACTTCTCACTTCTCTTTATATCTCACCCCTCTATCTGCCTGAAAAAATATAAACTACTCAAACCTGTCTTAGTTTGCAGATTTCACACTTGATTCTTCCTGTAGTTCATCATAGAGTAATTATGTCATATTTAAAAACTAATAACACATCTCAAATGCTCAACCATGTGGCTGCACCGTAAGTTAGAACTTGATGGTTGCAGTAGGTCAGAGCAAGGTTGCTTCAGCTCAGCACCTTGTCTCTGGCCCTGGCCAACAGCTGATACTTAGGGGAATGAGAGCAGAACATTACCAAGCACACCCCAGTTGATAACCCCAGCTCTGACAGCATGAGTGTCAGGGTCATCTTTGGGTTTGACAGTTCTGGAGAGGCTCCCCCAGCTTCCGTGCCCAAATGGTCTAATCTTTTAGAATCTATTGATATTTTTCACATTGACACCCACCTGTGACAGAGAGCTCCACAGCTTCATTATTTGGTGAATAAAAAAGTACTTTCCTTTGCTCTAAAGTTTCACTTGGTGTCTCCTACTTTTGGGGTTATGAAAAATATTTAGTCATTGTCCCTTCTTCAGCATGACATTCAACGTTGTTTCATCATACCCCTTTTCTCCGTCATCTCCTTTCAAAAGTGACAAATCCTAGTCTATTTTCTCTCCTTGGATAAAAGCTGTTCCATACCTTTGATCATAATTTTTGCCCTTCTCTGTACCTTTTCTGGATATAACGCTTTGCTTTCTGAGATGGTGATGGGGAGGGGAAAACAAGAACTGCATGCAGAATTCAAGATGTGAGTGCACTATGGATTTATAAAGTGGTAATGAGGGTTTTTGTTCTATCCTCTATTTCTGTCTCAGTAATTCCTATGATCCTTTTTGCTTCTTTGACTACCGCTGAGCAGACAGGCTTCAGAGCGTGCTAAAATGTAGAACCTATTCTTTATGACTAGTTTCGTGTCTTTTAATGAACTCTCCTAATCTGGGGGAAAAGACAGAGTCCCTACCTAGCTACACCTGGAACAATGCCCAAGGAGTCTGTCTAGTAGGACTGGGAGGATATTAGTGCTCTGAGATTTCAGTGAGCTAACAGCTTGCATTTCCTTTCATTAGATGTTTTTCAGGCACTTAAACTTTAGCCCCACGCAACAGCCGTGTGAGGTAGGTAAGAATCACTAAATGAATTTCACAGATGGAGAAATGGAGACGGAGAGATTTGTCCAATTCACTTAGAAATTGTCACAAAGCCAGGAACAGACTGAGAATGAGACCAGTCTTTCCTTCTACCGGTTGCTGCAAGTGATACTGCTGTCCTGGGGACTGTTCTCACCTGGGGCTCCATGGCCACACCATGTCTTATGTCTTTACCCCTGCAGTTTGCAGTCTTTACCATGCCATAGAAAAACAAGAATCCCTACTCCAGAAAGTTGGTGGGCAAGTACACCATCCCATCCCATCCCATCCCATCCCATCCCATCCATATCTATTCTTTCAGGCTGTAATACCAGTAAAGTTACAAGTAAAGTAAGGCATGAAGTAGTTTTGAACTGTCCTATTTCTCCTTTTATTATTTCAGACTGGATCATGTGCAGTAAATCACAGAATGGTTTGGGTTGGAAGTGACCTTTAAAGGTCATCTAGTCCACCCCCCCTGCAATGAGCAGAGACACCTTCAACTAGATCTTTCCACCCAAATTCTCAAGGGGCATTGCCACACTAAGGTTTTGATGGTAGAGGTATACAGTGACCCATGGGCCTGATTCTGGAAGATGCTTAGTGCCCTCAGGACCTCAGTGAACCTACCTGAGATTTCATACCACCTGGCCTTTTATTCCTACCCAGTTTTAGTGAGAAGGCCTGGATGGTTCAAGGAGCTGACAGTGCATTATAAAGCCTTCCAAATAGACATCGCTGGCTCAGATCAAGCACAGGTAGTGACTGGAAGTTATTACTATTACCTATCAGGTTGTGAAATGAGTTTTGTGGAGTAAGTCAACAGGCACCCTTATCACAAACTGTCCTTGCTCGTGGACACTCTCTTAACCAACCTCAGCAGCGAATACAGCAGCTAAATGAACACGGATACTGAGATATGTCCCCAGTTGTTCTCCTGCTAGAGCAAAACATGCATTGGCAGGGAAACTTATGAAAAGTTGTACTGAAAATGATGCTGCTACACTTTTCCTATGGGAAAGGAGCCTAATATTGTCAGCTTGCACTTTGGGGATTTATCTGCGATAGTGCCAGATGAGAGAAAAATGTCACTACCAGCATATGTCACCTTGGCATACCTGACTACCTAAAAACTGGGATACAACTCTGTGAGCTCAACAACCATAAAAAGAGCACATTAGAGAAGAAAGAAAATTCATTTAATGTGGAAAAGAGTAATTTCTCTTGAGAGTTCTTAATTTATTTGGTAGCTCTGATAAACAAAAAGGACATCAGTGCAGACCCTGTCCCACAGAGTGCAAACTTTCCCTGTGGACCTTGCAGGAATACAACCCCTTTAATGAAAATATTGCTTTATATTTCTACAGACTGTGAGAACAACTGCTGAACACAGACTACCATGGTCCATGCAAGGGGTTAACTAGAGTAAACTTGTGGCAGATGCCAGATACATACTGAAGCACCCATAAAACATCTCTACATGTAGAATGAGCCACAGGAACCCCATCCCCTACAGCAAACGGGTCCCTGGGACAGGGAGAGGGGTCCTGGTAACAAGCTCTCTTTGCTGCTGTCTATCCCAGAGCTCCCTTCTAAAAGCTTTGAGAACACCACTATTGCACAAAATGCAAAATCAAGGGCAAAATAACTCCAGCTACTCATGCTGTTTGTAGATAAATTAAACAAACCCAGAAAAGGTTGAGACAGCTGGAAATGTGACAGGAAAACTGGGTTTTCCAGGGAGAACACTAGAGCCAATTTACAGTTAATTACTGTGATTTGGAACAGCTCTGTGAGTAAATACCAGTCTCTGATTGTCCAAGTAAGGAAGATAATTGTTTCCTGAACTGTGTCCATTGTGTATTTAAAATGTTGTCAGCCTGTTCCTTTCTCAAACCCAGAAGAGGTTTGGTTTTCAGCAATGTAGATCTGCTACTCTTCTGTTAACAAGTAGCTCAAATCCTAACGCTGAGCATCGTACCCGCCACGAACGCAATTTATTGAGCTCCACTGCCACGTTTATAAAGCAAACCCTCCTAATGATGAGGCTGCTGTACAGTGCATGAGTTCACAGCTGCAAAGCAGTCCTGGCATCACTGGTGAAACAGCTTTGAGGATAAGGAAGAGTGGAGGGTCACCAGGCACTTGCCAGCCCAAAAATGTGCCAAGCACCACACTGCTGCAAAAGGGTATAGACAAGGATGGGCAGCAAGAGAGAAGGGATGTAATGGAAACACCACAAATTGCATGATCTACTTCTTTTTATCTCTTTAGATGGAAAAAAAAAAATTTACAGAGATTGTATCAACATTTGAAAAATGGATATTGACACATTCATTAAATGGCAACCCAAAAACTCAACGGGTACTAGGATGGTTCCTTAAGGAGCTCAAGTATTATTGAAATATTGGCTCACCTGAGTCCAGAGCAGGCGCTGAGACTGACCGAGGAGTCGGGGTCCCCTCGCACATTGCCATGGTAATAGCAGTGACCCTGATTGTAGAAAAGAGAAAACATGTCAATAGTCATAAACACCCTCTGCTCTCTAGTTTCCTCATGGGTTTCCACCCTCTTTATTTTCAAGAGATTATCAGTTTCAGGCTACAGCATTCAGGACCACATCCACAGGACCTTTCCTGCCCCACTAAATATTCACCATCCTTAACAGTCCAAATGGTTCCTAAATGGGAATCTTGGTGGTTTTTTAAACCCCAAAGTGTAGGAGTGGGGGTTTTTTTGTTTGTTTTGTTTTGTGTTGTCTTTTTTTAAAAGAGGGTCAATGTTGTTTAAATTGCATGACTGACCACCTTTTTCTGGGTTATTTTATTTAAAGTTACAATACGGAATATTTTATAAAATTAATCAGATGAACAAATCAGCTGACACATTTTACTACTTTCTATAGACACATATTTTTATTTAAGGTCATTTACATCTGTGTATGGCTATAGGACATAAAGCTATGTATGTCCTTTAGCTGTGTATAAAGGGAAGTATAAAAAAAGTCAATTCCAACCCTATAGTTGGAAAAAAAAAATCACAGAGCAAATGAAGGGGAAGAGAAACAGGTTGGAAAGGAAACCTTTTATTAAATTACCCAACCGAGTGGCTGCATGCTATTAAGAATAATCAAGAATAAGAGGGTCTTCTATTTTGAGAGGCAACAATCCAATTTCATTTTGCGGCTGGGTTATTGTATTTCCTTAATAATCCACTGCTTGCAGAAGGCACCCACAGCAGAGATACTTTCTCAGCTCATACACATATCTGTCTGGAATCAAGGTTAATTTTATTGTTGACTAAAGGTTATATTACATTCCCAATTATGTGACTGGCTGGAAAGCAATGATTGTGTCACGTCCAGCATTTCTTTTCTCCTGGCTCCTTTGAATGCCACCTGGAAACTGAAAGCACTGTTGTAAAAGGTTCCTATCTTATTAGTGCAAAGGAAAGTTATCACTCATGCTTCAACCTGTCATCTCACTGTGCCTTTTTATTACTTGGTTCATTCACATCCATCTAGCTGCATTAATTAACCTTTTCAGTTTTGGGGCATGGTTTTCATTTATAAAGCCTCACATCTCAGAATTCTAAAGACCGCCTTGATTTTGTTAAAGAAAGCGATAGCCATGAAAATGCTGGGCAAGATGGAATAATTCAGATATGAATTTTCTGCAAATAAGGTTATACCATGAAAAATATTTGTTTAGAGCATTTGTATTTCCAACATGAGCGACTGAACACAGAACAGCAGCATCAGACTTTCGAAATACAAATCTCAATAGGTTTTCTCAGTGACAGAAATGACAGAAACAGGGTAATAGTATTTGACTCTTGGGTATTTTTATCATCAGTACTCATAGACAGTCAGTAACATATTAGCAAGGATAAAACCACAATAAAAGAGAGGAAGTCATAGACTGAATTTTTTGGGGTTGATTGCTTCGGTCACAATTGTTATAGATGTCAAAGTCTTCAGCATTAGAGTATTATTTTATTTTATTTAATATTATCCGTTACATGCATCCAGTTGATAAGACAGAAGGAAAAACAACACCCCTCACCTCAGTACTAACTTTCATACAATGACCCTGAAAGACTCCAAAACCAAAAATAAAGTAGGTTTATTCTTGTTACTTAAAGTAAGTATAAGGCAAAGGTGCAGTTCAGGGTTCTTAAGTCAGTCTTTGGGGTTGAACATCACCAGTGCTAAGCACAGTCCCCAGTGAAACGAGGAGGAGGAGCTGGTATCTCACCCCACTCAGGTTGCTGCTACCGTTCAGCTGGCTTTAGCAAAGAATCAATTCTGGCAAAGGTCCTAATTTCTTTCCCTCTCCACACACAACTTGTCTTTTTATTAACTTTGAGCTCCTTGTTGTGGCCCATTTCACAACTTCTCTCAGATCCACGTGCTGTATGATGCCAAAGTTTAATACCGAAAATGTAAACTTATCAGACCATGGCCTGCAATTGGACTGGTAGAAAATTGATTTCTACCTCAGTAACTCCACTGAACTGCAGGATTTTTTTTTTTTTTCTCCTCTCAAATCTTTTTATTCCTGTAAACTAGTATATAAAATGGATGACCCTCTAAAAATAAATAATTAACCATGGCTGATTTTTCATACTTAAAACAGTACCCTACCCTTACTTGAGATCATTTAATAAATACCAGCTTTTGATAACTGCCATTTTTTCAAGTGCTATAAACCAAAAAAATTAACCTGGACATTGACTCGTGTGCTAGAGAAACTCCCCACATGCCAGCTCCACAAACCTGACTTGGTCTGACCTCCAAGCAAAATTTGACTAAGCAACTTTTCAATGGGAAATTGGATCTAGTTTCAACTACATTGACGTCCTCAGTGAAGAAGAGATATAAAAATAAAAAAAACAGAGTTATCTTTTTTAAACCATATTGCAGCATTTAATAAAAAAATGAACTTGCTGATCTCTCAAAACCAAAAATTTTAGGCAGCAAAAGGTACTGTCAGCATTAATCATGACCTACTGCCATTATGAAAACAGGTATTTTTTTTTTAATACCAGAAAGCCTAGCTGTCTTTAGCTGTACGCTTATTCATGTTAATGTAGGTAAATCTGTCAAAGACTTGTGTGCTTCAATCCTTTCCTTTTCCTTCCTTTAGAAGTCTATAGAGCCTTCTTGTTTCTAAAAAAAAATGACTATTTTCCACGAAGCTGATTTTGAAGAAGATACGAGCATCCGGCATAAAAGAAAACACTGAAAGCTTTCAAATGATTCCTGTACTTGGGAGGTCTGGGGCTATAATGAAGATGCTTTTTCAGAAGTAACATGTTATGCATAGCAATAACGCCTTTCACTGATACCAGCAAAGCCCATTATGGATAAAAACACAAAGCACGATGCCTCTTCTGACAGCATCAAGAAATAAGTAACGCAACATGACAAATACTTGATAGGACTTAGGCAGATAAAAGACAAACTTTGTAATTAAAATCGTTTGCTGCATTGTTTCTAATGAAGGAGTTCATATTGTCAGAGGACAAAAACATTACTGCCTTAATGTAATTTTTATTTTTAAAAAGCAGTTTTTAACTACTGATTTTAATGAGGACCATATTAGACATATTTTTTTATATATATATATATATATATACACACACACACATAAATATACACACACATACATGCATATATATATATATACACACATATATAAACTATGCCTATACATATATGCATATATAAAGTGTGGCTATAACAGTCTTATAGTCTGTTTTGAAAAATAAACCCAACCAATCAATCCCCTGTCCCAAACCCCAGCCATGGCTTCCCCAACACAGAAAGACACTCAAGCCTCTGTTCTGAGCTTCTGCACTATGGAGATCAAATATTTAGGCTTTCTCCCTAACTGAGCCAAGACTTTCCTCCATAACTGATCAACAGTGGCTGCATGTATTATAAAATTTTAATGGGTATATTTCCAAGAAGCTGAATAAAACTTACAGATTTTAAAAGTCACCTAGTTCAAACCCCACAGCTTGCCTTTAAAGATTCTCTCTAAAAATTCACGTGTAGGATCACAGCAGCCAAAAAGGTACTGAAGGCAACAATAAAAAAAGATCACACATCTATCTGTTTCATCCCGTGGCTCAGATCCCGGCAGAGAGCACTTTGGGTTTTAACGATGAAGCATCATCTACCCACGAAACGCCAACCTTACCGTGTAATTGCGTGCGAGAACCACATCAGTGCCGTCTTTCAAATAATGTGTTTCTGTGAAGCTGCTGGCTAATAGGCCCCTGAAAAAAAAAAAATAGAGCGCACGTCATATGAAGGCCACATCACCTTGACTTTGTCCTTTAGTGGTTCTGTTTGAGATAGTGATCAAAGCCAAGCGTTAACGATACAATGACTACCGGGGCTGTGTGCGAAATAAGGAAAAATACAACTCTAAATACTGAAGCTGCAGTACATGAACACTTCCTTCGTTAATTGTGAAAAAAACTACAAGTTTCCAGACTGCTCTCTCATCCAAATGAGGACCGAATGCCAATGCATTCCATGTAATTTTCAACAAATTTTACAATAAATCTGAAATCTAGACATTTGGAGTATTGTTAAGTAATGATGGTTTTTGAAAAAGGAAAATCTTTTCCCTCTTTTATTTATTTTACTAAATAATGTGTTGTATTCATCAGCAAGTGAACACCTAAAGACTAGTTTAGGTCTTGGTAAACTAAACAAACTTCTTCCATTGACACTCAAGGAAAAACCACTACAAGAACATTACAGAAGTTCCAGAGTAGTGGATTTATTCTGATCATCTGAAAAGGATATTCACAAATGGAAATGTAACAACTTGAAATGATCCATCAGCAGACAATGAAAGACCATGTCTGTGATGAGACATTTTGTTCACATTCACTCCACACTTCTCCTCCTGCCTTTAGCAACGACATAAAAAAAACCTGACTTGCAATTACCATTTTCCAGAAATCTCCAGAGAGGCACATGAAATGACAAGTATTAAAACTTTTATTTTTACAGTAAACTCATGGAATAGGGAAAGCAGTATCTGCCTTTTTTTTAAAAAAAAAAAAAAAAAAAAAGTCTTGCTATTGATCTGTTTTTCAACTTATCCAAAGAGCATTTCTAACAAGGTCAGAAGGAAAAATAAGTATTCACATTTACTCCCAATATAGGTGTTAAGCTACGTGCCTCAATACAAATGTACTTGAGTTTTGAGAAACGCTCTAGTGAATTGTGAAAGGACAATATAGAAGAAACCAAAGACAAATGCCACCATCATCTTCCAAAAACTGGTGAGTTTAGACTATTGAAAATCTCTGGCATGGCATTTCCCAATATTCTGTTTTAGTTCAAAGGAGCATTTCTCCTTAAACAAACCAGGCCCTTTCTTTTATTTAAACCTGCACTCTTGCATACATACTAGCGTGAACTAGTACATAGTCTCAGTACACATTTCTTGCACTTTGTATAAATATTAAACCTAGAACATGAACAAACATTTAATTTTCATTACTGATTTATTTGCATCATATTAATATCCAATGGCTCAGTCATGATCAGGATCTGGTTGTGCTAGGAACTGTACAAACACTTATTAGAGGGAAAATGCATCTTTAAAAGCCTCTATCTTAAAGCAGGAGGAAAAAAATGCTGAATGAAACAAGAATAAAAAAGAAAATAAAAAAAATAAGGAAATGGCATTGTAAAAAGATGAAGATAGCAAAGCCCCAACATAATGAGTATTCAAGCACAGATTCTCACTTTACATTTTTCAGCTTGTGGGAAATATTAGCATATTAATAGATACTGAATGTTAAAACACTGCAGTGTTTGGTGGGTTGTACATGAACTGCTCTGGATCTCAGCCAACCACCACACCTAGAGCAGGATTTGGTTGCCCAACCAAACATCTACTGTTGATTTAGATAGTCTATACCTTTCACCAACCAGCTCCATAGGGACACCTCAAACCTCACTATAGTGTCTCAGATGGCACTTGACACCAACGTCTATCTCACTTCTTGTACCTGCAGCCTCTGGAAGGTCTGCCTGAAACTAAGTGTGCTGTGTCTATGTTTCCTTCTCATTATCACAAAGAGCAGCTGCTTCCTTAATTATCATTATTATTTATATAACAACACTGCTAAGTTCTGCACTTAGCAAGCATTAATTACTCTTGTAAAGGCAAAAGGTAAGATCCCATCGCTGTTGAAGCCACCGGAGTCCTGCTGTGTACTTTTTGGAAATAGGATTTCATCCAGGATCCCAAAGTAATTTTTATTTAATGGGACAATATACAGGCAAGGGATAGGGTAACAGATGCAGCATAAGGGCAAAGTGATTGAGCAATATACTCGCTTTGTGCTCTGCTATTGCCAAAGTGTTTGACAGCAGTGATGACAGAGGTGACCTTTCTGCTTCTGTTCATTCTACCCTCAGGCACAGATTTAGAAAATACTTCAGAGATTCACAGGTTTTAGTACCAGAAGGGAGCGCTGTGGTCAGCAATCTGACCTGCCGCATGACGTAAGTCATTTGACTTGAATTAATCTTCTGATACAATGACTGTGATGGGACCAGATCCATTTTCTCACTGCGTAGAGCCTTTGTCTAGATCTCCCGTGACGAAGAAGCTATCACAAACCTGGGAAGTTTTCAACAATTAATTATGCTCAATGGAAAAACACTGCACTTTGTATCTAGCTTGACTGTCAATGTTTGATTTCCAACCACGGGATCTCATTCCCTAACGTCAATACTTCATTTTCATTTGAGTCTTTCATGGACAGTTTTATTTACTAAAGTGAGGAAATAAATTTTCCAGGTAAACTAAGACCTGGTGTAGCTGTCACCAGCCTCCCTATCAGGATGAAAGTTTGCTATCTACCCTGATGAAAATACCAGATGAATATAAGAATTCACAGTGTCAGGAGGAAGAGAATGGCAAGAGCACTGAGATGATGGAATCCCACTATTGAACTAATCTAATAAAATAAAAAGTATGCCCCAATGTAAAAGCCAAAGTAGAATTCCAAATCATGGAAATTTCATGTACCACTGAAGGACCTTTTTAAGAAAATTAGAGAATTTTTCAGGAGTCTGCATTAACACTCCTTCAGTTTAGTAACTAAGACATCATCAACGAGACATCGGTTTTCCTGCCACGTATGGCACTAGTGCTAGTTTGAGAGCAAGGCAGAGGAATGGTTTTCTGCACACTGTCGAGGCTGGGGACCTCTACAAGACACGTCACCAGGGAGTCCAACAATTTCTGGCAGAGAAAGAAGCTGTTATCCCCACTTTCAAAATGTCTAATATCTTAAAAGCTGTCTAGCTGTATAAGCACGCAGCATTAGTATCCAGGGACAGCACATCATCTAAAAGCATTTTATTTTTAAAGGTTATGAAAACTAAGCCTAACAAGCACTCAAATTCCACAATGGAGTGCACACCACTTCACTTTCCAATTATGGCAATACTGTTTAACACACTAAATAATGAATGCAACATATGTATCTATTAGGTAATTTAATTACCTCCTCCAAAAAGATATGCAATGTAATATATTGATTTACATTTCTAGTTTTTGACCCCCAGTAAAGGAGATTAATAGAGGAAAGTAAATTAATTTAGATGGCAAGCTACTTAACCTAATTGGATCAATGTAATTCTAAAAAAGAGGGGATCAAAATAACATTAATATATCATAGTGCAATTCATCACCATGTCTGGAGTTTCAAATGTCATCAGCTACAATGCTCAGCAGTACTAGATTATTATCAATTTTTTTGCACTGCATGAAGAGGCAGAAACAAATGCTATCGAGAACTACATCAACTGCTGGAGATGATGAAAAAGAATCAGTTGAAGCAACACCACAACTTTCTCCTTTATTCTCTGAAGATACAAGAGTGCAGTTTTTGAGTCAAATTACTTAAATAATTAGTCACTGTGTTTGTCAGCATCGCGGATTTTTTTCTCACTTCCCAGAGCCAAATTAACAAGTAGAAGCTTTGATGGCCCAAAAGGACAAGTCTTATCCCTTCTGATTTATGACAGACACAGCACAGGCTTCCTCATCCTCTGTAAATC
>NW_010312762.1:83641-94346 GCF_000700745.2 Antrostomus carolinensis
TTTTCAGGTGTCAAGCAGCCTCCACTAACCTAAGCCTCAGGGAATATGATGAACATTATTTAAACTTCTAATCCTCACCTTCCTGGCCCCTCGCAATGTGAAGTCTCAGGCAGTTCGTTTGGGGAGGGGGGGAAAATGTCTTGTTTTAAATACATCAAACTTTTTACTCAATCCATTTAATGACAGGAATGGTAATTTAACACACTGCCTCTCACTTGCAAATGAGAAAATCACTCTCTGCTCTCCAGGCACCAATATATTATTTCAAAAGGTTATAATGATATTTCATCACCCAAGGAGAGTCAGAAAGACAGAGTCGCAGAAGTTAGAGATGGAAAAAAAATCTAGTGGATCATACAGACGGCCTCCCTGGAAGCCAAGTATGCTGTAGATCAAATTAGGTTCTGTCTCATCCAGCTTCAAACGTCAGAAGTAATGCTGATACCACCACTTTCAAAGGGAGATTACTTTGCATTCCAACAGATGTTACTGTCATGATGCATTTCCTGATATTCAGCCTTTTCTAGATTTTCCTAGTTACACTGCTTTCACTAGCTGAAACAATTGTTTTCCCTTCTTGGTACATATATCATTCAGATAGGTGCAGATTATGATCAAATTCTCCCTTAACCATCCACATGCCAGGTATAGCACATCAGGCTATAAAACATGACAAGAGCCGTGTGCTCTTCATGCTAGTGCTACTCAAGAAAAATCTGAGAATTATCAGAGTCAGAGCAGGCATCAGGGTTTCCCTTGGTGATCCAGGAGAAACCACCAGACAAAAGCCTAAGGAGTAAATCTCTTTCTCACAGCACGCAGACTTGTTTTTCAATCTGACTTTTAGGATGAAAATTCCTTGGTTGCCCTTCTTGTTCCAGGTCATCCCTCTGCAATACAGATATAAGGGGAAACACACCAACATCGTTATCCATCAGAATGCATCTCAAAGATGCTCTGTGAGACAAAAGTGACACCCAGCAACTGAGATTTAACAGCACTGCTTTGAAGGCAAACAATACGATGTCTGGATAGTCTGGTACGTGTTTCTTCAGCATCCTGGGTGATGTGTGGCTCACTGCTACACATCTCAGAAGGACCATGACATGGACCATAAAACTTGACCTTTGCTTCAGCAGGGAATCAAGGCTGACAGAAGAGACCCAAGTTTTTACAATAACAAATCCCTGCTTCTGACAGCCCTAATTGTTAGTGCTAGTGAGAGAGGAGAGACCTGGGCTGCTTCTCTTGTGGCATACAGCCCAAGGCCGTCCAGCACGCCCAGGGATGTGGCGTGATCTGCCCACTGCCATCAAGCATCAACTAGGACTTTGAGATGGGATAAAGTGAAGCAGGAACTGGACACTGAGCTAAAATCTTATGCCTGAAATAGAAACACCATAAGCAATTTCTAAAAGCAGCACTGGGTTTTCTTTTGCATCTCATGGAGGTGTAAAGTGGCCTGAAATCTGAGCTAGAGCTTTGTTGACTATTTGATATTGAGGTCTGACCTGCCTAGGAATGAATCTTGAGCACTCTGCGTACATACTGCAAGACTCACAGTGCTGAGATGTACGATCCGATCTTTCTTTCTGCAACTCCTTACCCTGTGGAATCACAGAATCACCTAAATTGGAAAAGCCCTTTAAGATCATCGAGTCCAGTTGTGAACCCAACACTGACAAGTCCCCGACTAACCCATGTCACTCAGCACTATGTCTATACAACTCTTCAATCCCTCCAGGGATGGGGACTCCACCACTGCCCTGGGCAACTGAAAGGCAGAAATTGTCACCTTAAATCTTGTTTCAAATATGGTCACACACGGACATTTCTGTTCTGGAGTCCGACAGCATGGCAATGCACTCTTTGGTTAGGTGTTTCACAGGGTTGTTTTGAAATATAGAGGAGGTGCACAGAACCTATTGAGATTCAGAGAGAAACATACACTTTTCATGCTCTGAAGTTTGCTTTTCTGCTTACCTTTGTTTTTGACTAACATCCCAGCATTTTTACAGTATTTCAAGAAATGGTGTTTTAGGAAGAACATTAAATATTCCTGTGACTTCTTAGATGATGACAGTCAGCTGCTCTACCTACTCTGTGGGAGCATCGATCATAATAAAGTCACTGGTAGTATAAGGCTGACTCAAGCTCACTCAAGGCCAGGTTGTATGAGGCTTTGAGCAACCTGGTCTAGTGGAAGGTGTCCCTGCTGCTGGCAGGGGGGTTGGAACTGGATGAGCTTTAAGGTCCTTTCCAACCCAAACCGTTCTATGATTCTAAACTCGACTGTGGTGCTTTCCTTCTCAGATACGCTGCCTGCAGCTCAGACAGAGCTGAGCTGAAGCTCTGACCTTCACTGATACTTGTTACTCTTTCTCCTCCTTCCGAATTATAAAGTACATGTTTTCTCCCCCATCCAAGTACTGCCTCACTGTATTATACAAATTCTTATTAAAAGCCCTCTGGCTGTGCATTTTAAACCTTGCCTACAAATGGGGCAGATGAGGAGAGTGAAACAGGATGGCATACAGCCAGTTCTAAAAAATGTCATCTAAACCTCTGTCTACTGACACCATTAACTCTTAAGCATCTCAATTCAGGTCCTTTTGACCTTTATACTGAAATTAGTTGTTAGTTCTTCAGTTGTTGTATTTCTTCAGAGGTATATCCATAGGAATAACCAAGTCTGTTACGCCTGCTGCTTCTGCAGTGGTGGTCTCAGAGCAAGTACCTCCTGATAGTCACAAAGGCGACGTTCACAGAGGCGTTTTTCAATTCTTCTTTCTCATTACAATATAACGAATGAGTGAAGCATGGGTAATGAGTTTCCCATGCACAGGCCTCTAACATCATCCTATTCACAAAACCAGCACATATTCTTTAAACACGCCACTTTCTTTCCCCTTGTTTAATTATCTTAAGTGATTTGAAATGCTTTTGGACATTTTCCCATTGAATGTCTCCACTTCATAATATCCTATCTGCTACACTCCAGTGTGCTGCCATAGTGGGACTGCAATGTCATAATTGTAGAACCTGAGAGATTGAAATTCACAGAGCTTAATTAGCACAACAATTCAGAGGGAAAAAAAAGGAGAACAAAATAAAACTATAATAGCTGGGAAATCAACTGAGCATTCAAAGTTTCAATATTAACTCTATGGTAGTAGCCTCTGGCCTATTTCATATGATCTGTAGACAATTTGAGTTGGTCATACACTACATTTGAAAAATATGTCTCTATACTACTACCCAGTTCTTTTGATGTGGAAATTCACGTAATCCTGAGTCTACTGGAGTCCATGCTCAAATCCCACTTCCATCCCCTTTCATGAGTGGAACAGTATCTGGCACAAAGAGAGAAATTTTCATAAAAACATGCTACAACATTAAAAGTGAGAGCCACATTCGGAGTTGTACCTGGACAGTGTACTGAACCACAAGTACCCTGATCAACATCTGCTCTCTGGTATGTTGGGGACAGGGGGACAAGAGGGACAAGCACAGCTTTTAAATCCTACAAGCATTCTGCCTTCAGAACTAGTCACTATGTGAGGTTGCAGCATATAGAAAACCAAAGAACAGTCTAAACAAACACGTCTGAATGGCTAGGGGAGAAAACCACCTCCCTAGGTGGCAATCACTGAGTGATGGAGTGCTTTCTTGTTTCCTGACTGCTTGGAAAATAAACCATCAACCTCATCTCCCTAAACTTCAATAGAAAAAGATTGAAATGAAATTAAGCACGTCAACAGCCTCCCATGCTGTTCCAGGCTCTCGATGCACACCCTGCTTCCATCACTCATTGTAATGTTTAAAGCAAACATCTACTTGCCAAAACTGTAGCATTTATTTTACCATTCTAACTCCAAACCATTAATTAAGAGGTTACTGCTAACCAGCATTGCAGTGAAAGCATGTTCTCCCTTGAAAGAAGATAAACAATGTGTTTTCCAACCAAACAGATGGGTAAAAACAAGTTTTATCTCTAAAATGGCTTAAGCTTGGCCAAAACCCTCAGAGTAGTCTTAATGGGACAGCATTAGGTACCCTGCACCTCAGATGTTCATTAAGGGAGGAAGCAACCCACACAACATACATGGGGGAAGGAGAGAAACACCAGCAAGGTTCACTCTGTCTTTGCAAGAGAGCTTGGAGACATAGCAAAACTTCTCTGGCAGAAGAGGGAATGGTACCACTTCTGTGAGCTTTGACTAAAACTGCTCATCTCACACCAAAAGCCAAAGTCAGAACCAGTTTCCCAGCATCCCGCCCATGTTAACCTCCAAGATGTTTTGACTTTGGTTTTCACCAGCCCACTCCAATATACCAGAGCAGGATTTGACAGTTTTCAGCATCTCTCTCAAAGAATTGTCCTAGGAGAGCTCCTTGTGAGGAATATTTTATATCACCTCCTTGCGCTTCCCTGTGTAGCGGAAGAACAGAAATCATGTTATCGCTTCAGCTGGGCAGTATGCCATGAAAAGCAAACACCTTCAGCAAAGGCTCCAAAAACTCGCTGGCCACAAATTGAGATGACAGGGCTTATTGGCTAACTGATTTTTGATGGAAAAATACAATTCTGTGCATTTAGGGTTGTCAGCTGACTGCTTCAGAGAGACTTTACTGTGCGAGCCTCATTAAGTAGTTTTAACTTAAAATAACGGAAATGGCGGTGAACCCCTGAAGCAGCATGCCAAAAGTTAAGCATTATGCTGGAAATAAGCACTGAACTACTACACCTCTGAAGTATCTACAGCAAACATCAAAAGGAACATGCACCGTTACACTGCAGGCTGAAGCCGGACAAATTTGAGCAACTCAGTATTCAGAATTGGCTTTGGCGAGACTAAAGACTAACACGGCTCTGAAACTTCTGGCTCTGCTGCCGTGGATCTGTTCCTCAGATGACAGTACTGTGGTTTCTTCTGAAATGCATACTTCCTATTATTATGCTTCCATTAAAACTCATACAAGATAATCTAGGGGCTTTTCTTTCTTTTTTTTTTTAAACATTTTGATCTTCCATGCAGAACACAGCATAAGAGTTACAGATGTAGGCAGTGCAGACAGTACCATAAAATCATGGCTCAAAAGATTCCCTAGAAAACATGGAGATGTTTCAGAAGCTAAGTAGTACAAATAACACAAGTGGCAGACGTAATATTTTAATGCATTCTTTTCTAACATCACAGTACTGCCTTTTATAAAAGAAATTCTTTATAGTCCCTGTAACAGTTCTAGCATGGCATATTTTCATTAAATCGTAAGTTTGGAGATACTGGGCTGGAAAGCTGTCAAAGTGTATTTGAAATGTTTCATTCAATTAAATATGTCATTTGCAGCTGAGTAAAATGATGCTGCTGAACAGATGTCATTGGGCAAATTGTCTAACTGTACTTTCAGCTGAACATTTCCAGACCAGTATTGAATTCTATTTAAAACATCCAAGAAAATTCATGCTAACAGGGAAAAATTTATAAACATAGAAATTTAAGCAATTCCAATGAAAAATCAGAATTTATTAAAATATAACTAACGAAATGTAAATAGTGCTGTGGGATTACAAAATGTTACATACAAGCATCTGCAATATTTTTAGGAAGTTGGGCTCTTACATTAACAAAAAGTCACTGAGTCTAGGTTAATAAACCTAGACTCCAACCAACAATCACATCCTCTCTGTATCTTATTCTTGCTTTTGAGTGTGTGCCTCTAGGTTGGCATTTTTAATTTAAATGAAGTTATCTTGCCATTTCTGCCAGTTTCTTGGAACATAAAATAGTGTTTTTGTTTTACTAAACCCACGATTTTTTCCTTGCCACAAGAATGAGCCATTTGCTCTAAGTAGGCTGTCCTCATATTTCACTTGCAGAACACCATTGACTTTTACAGATATGCCTTCATTTTGCCCTGTGTCTCACTGTGTCTCTCACTAACCTTTTAAAATTCTGGATGAAAAGGGCAAAGATATGTAAGGATATTTTTGTGCATAATCTGTGTTTAAGCCTCAAGCCTCCAATCTGGTACACATCCTCATTTAAAAACTAAGTAGGTGCAAAAGCCCTAAGTTTGGCTGCAGGTTGAGAGACCAAAGCTCCACCTAGTCCTATATTCTATCTCCAGCAGTGGCCAATACCAGGGAAATAGCTTGTTAAGAGGGCAAGCATGCTACATTTCCCCAAAATAGTGCTCCTGCTCTGCCTCCAAATCCTTTATGGGCCAGGGATAAATGTGGAGTGGAGATTCTGAGATCAGACAAGAGCTCACAAGGGTGTCCTCACTCTCCCCTGCCACTCTTCCTTTCCAATTAAAACACTGACTTCCATGAAGATCAATTAATTTGGTAACACAACAAACCCGCAGCTGCAGATTTCAGGCAACATGTTAAGGCTAATGGCAGCAATTACTGTGTGATCTGCTCTGAAGTCTGTTCCCATGGAAGTCGATGGACAAGGCTTTGATTTTTGGTGCCTAGCACAATCATACTGGGACAAAAAAAACCAGCCAGTAAGACACCCACTGTCTCAGTAACCTGTATGCTTTTGTTTGGAGACTGACTGCAAGTGCTCGTGTGGTTTTCAAGTGTGTAAGGGTTATTCTTACCAGAGCAAGCAAAGCTGCAGGAGATCACGGGCTCCTGCTAACACTCCTCCCATCCAATAAAAATACAATCACTCTCCAGCATTGCTAGCAGCATCATTTCTTGGACAAAGGTGTAACTGCCTGTTTTTAAAGCCACATCTGACACGAGCACGTACTCCACCGTTCAGGCTCAAAGATGATGGGCTGCTCCTGCCCTGCACCACCTGCCTCAGCCCCTGCAACAGGGGAGCACATCCCCAACACTGCAGCAGCTGTTGGCAGATGGCACTTCAGGTGACTTGGGAAAGCCTGGAGTGATTTTTCAAGTAACATTAAGCTATGCTCTCAGAGGGCGATGGTTCATTTCCAGCTAATTCTGCTTCAACATATGACTTGACATCGGGAGGAGGCGATTCCAGGTGTTTGCAACAGAAAAACATGGGCCTGAGGTACCAAGCAATGAGCGAGTTTATAGGATGGAGGCATCTGAGAGAAAGGATAAGGGTTGAAATATTCCTCCTTCCTTTCCTCTTTCTTACCCATTAATTACTTTCCTACATTCCCTGCATTTTATCTTAGCCATTCTTCTTTGGTCAGACATGACCTTCTTCATCATCATGGTCAGACACTGTCCCAGGTTGCCCAGAGAAGCTGTGGCTGCTCCTCCCTGGAAGTGTTCAAGGCCAGGTTGGATGAGGCTTTGAGCAACCTGGTCTAGTGGAAGGTGTCCCAGCTGACGGTAGGGTGGTTGGAACTGGATGAGCTTTAAGGTCCTTTCCAACCCAAACCATTCTATGATCTTTCCATTCCCTCTCCTTTTCCCCACATTATTCCTCCATCCCCCTTTCATCACCTCTTCCATGCTTATGTTTATTATCACACTGTTAAACAACAGATCCATTTTTCTTAGTAAGTAAAGCACAAAAAAGCAACACAACCACATTGGTGCTTTTCTTAAACAAACCTCAAATCTGTGGGTACCACCACATGGTATATGAGGCTGGCAGTTGCCAGGGCACTGAGTGACTGACTCCACAAGACATGACTTCAGTGGGACCTCTAATGGAGATAACACAGACCATCACACCTGTTTGTCAGGTCAGGCGCTTGTTCGTGTTTTTCAGGTGGGAAAGGAAGAATGGCCAGTGAAATTAGGACACTGGGAAAAGGGTAAACTATTTTTTTTAGCTTTTTCCTTTGGTTTTTCACCTCTCTCTTTGCTGCACATTTCCACTGCATCCAATTCCTTGACTCTGCCATGTGTCAGAACTCTTTATGAACCAATTAAACACATTAATTCTAAAGCAAATGACTGTAGGAAAACACTAGAGGAGTGCCCGTGGCTTTAGCAGACTATGAGCGTGGCAGACGTGCAGCAGACAGCCGTGTGGCTGGGGCTTGAGCATCCCTCCTCTCCCCCTCCAGCCCTGAGCCTGCAGTTAGAAACACAAAGAAAAACCCCACAGCATCACCTGCTTCTGCTTTTACTTATGTAGGAATTGATTAATGGCAGAAATAGAGTCTGATTTCTTGCTACAGTAAGATTTTTTGCTGACCCAGTGATCCAAACTTGCTTCTCACCCACTTTGAGGGCATCTCATTGCACTGAAGTCACTGGAGATATGCTGGGAAAGAGCTTGGGTGAGAGCAGGATCAGACACTGTCTTTTAGCAGTTAAAACACAAAATTGCAATTTACTTCTCAGTTGAAGGAAGTAACTCATTTATAATAACATTTAACATTTAGTTGCTGTCAAAGTTATGACACCTATCTTACGTAAGTCATTTTAATTATTCCTACTAACCAAGACCTCAAAAATATTATGTAGTCTAAGCTAACAATGCCTTTCCAGATATTTTTGGTTCTACTGTCATTTGAAAAATCGATGCCTAAAGGATCAGCATTTATCAAGCTCATTATAGATTTCATCCGAATGACTACAGATAATTAAAAGTCTGTTTCATTTTTACTGTAATATTTCCCCCCTCTAAAACTGCAAAGTAATTCTGCTGTTGCTCAGGGTTTTAGGAATTAATCTAGACTCATCTGCCAGAAAATAAAGTTCCACAGGATTATATACAAATTATTCACGTATACAGACATGAGTCAGAGATGCAGAAATGACAGGGGCAGACACACACTCACACACATATACTTTGGAGTACAATATGCATTTGCACATATATAAAATAGTCTTAAAAGTGAATGGTTATTTCAGATGCACAGCTTCAGACACTTAGGCAACCATCCTCTGAAAATCAGTCTTCTCTAAGGCACTTAATCAGGCTGGACACACAAAAACCCTTTAGAAAATGTTTGTCATATCTATCTGCTACCTATAAAAAATATATACACTTGATGCCTCATCATCATACACTGCACAGAATTATTCACACTTAAATAAAACATATGTATGCTACTGCTGCAGACATGAGTGGAGAAATCTTGGCAGCAAATTGCTTTATTTTGTGTAGGCATTACAAACTCAGAAGATGCCCAGAATAAAGAAACAAATCTTTTAAGAAAATTGTTCAATAGGATTCTGGAAAACCATCCTTCTTGAGCTAAGATTTAAGTGATATATTGAAAGTTGTTTAGTGATGTAAAACCCATTAGGAGACTCCTGAGCTAACTCAGTTTCCTCTGCATTGGGAACTATGTCATTCACAGATGAAAAACAGGATTGCTGTATAAATGCAGAACATGCATTTCCACACATCACTGAATTAAAATTGGCTTAAATATTTTTTTTCTGCTATTCGTGGATCAGGCTATGTCTGTCACACCTGGAACTGCTATGATAATTCTTAATAATGCTCATATAAAACATATATATATATATATTTCTGTTTATGAATTTGCAATGATTGGTACAACACCGAGTTTGACTTGTGCAAGTATAACACATTGCGCCTAAAAACCTGCTTCATTCTAGGATCCTTAACAGTACTTCAATTAAATAACATAATGTATGATGAATTTTCCTTGGCACACCTTTATCATCAAAAGCTTTTATGTTTTTACATGATTTTCCAGGTTACTTTGAAACTAAAATTACCCATAAATAGCAATGCCATTAAAAAGCAATTACAGATACATGCCTTTTTAATGTCTCTATTATAATCCACATTCTGGTAAATCAGAGAGAGACTATTTAATGACACGGGCACAGAAGAAACTCTAATGATTTAGCATTAACATCCATGTGAAGCAGTGCTAGCAAAGGGTTGGTGAAGTAGTTTCAGACTGAGGTAAGAAAGAGGAAAAAAAAAAAAAGAGTAGAATCTGACATAAATATTAGGAAATAGATCTATATTTTATAAAGGTCATTTTAGCCAAGACAGTTTCGGTTTCCTCCCACTCACAGAATGAATTCACAGTGAATAAACCCTTGACTCATGAGAATATTTCACATGCAGATTTGGATTTTATGTAAATTATTTAAGTATGTTTTAGAAAGTTTGGGCAGTGATGTAGAAATGTTCCTCTGCCTTTGCATATCAGTCAAAGAAACAGCACTCATCACCAAGGAATTCATAAGGGTAAAAGCTTTGCCAAAAAAGCTTAAGACTAGACTGTGGCATGGAAAAGAGACTATATTTTTCTTTCTCGTAAATTTGCCTTCTCCTGCTGTCAGGAGAAGGCAGTGCCTTGGACCAAGCTGTGCTAGCAGAACCAAAACCACTTCCCAGAACATCCCATTGCAAATTGGAGAAACTTAAACATGGAGAATGTAGAGACCTATATTAATGCCAGTCAATATCCAAATGGAAAATTTTGCAACCTTCACATCTGGAATATCAAAAGAATGGTTAATTCTTTACAAGAAATGATGAGATTTTTTTGCTTTATCTCCTGGTTATTTCCAAACCACCCAGAATTATCTTTATTTCATTTGAGTTACACTCAAGTCAGGGCATATTCCTCCATATTTCAGTGTTGGATAATATTGGATAAGGCAAGAGATTGCTTTTAATGACAGAGCTAAACCAACAAAACCCTTAGAGTAAGCCCCTCCAAAAGAATCATAGAATCACAGGCTGGTTTGGGTTGGAAGGGACCTTAAAGCTCATCCAGTTCCAACCCCCCTGCCATCAGCAGGGACACCTTCCAC
>NW_010312763.1:0-23095 GCF_000700745.2 Antrostomus carolinensis
TAATAATAATAATAATAATAATAATATCCTTAAAGCAGCTAAATAGTACCTTGACCATACAGAAATTCTCTGGAATAACTGTATTTCTGTTTTCTCAACAAAATGTAATTTCATTAGTAATGGTTTTCTCCCAGAATCACAGTTTGGAATAAAGTTTAAAAATGTGAATAAGTATTTCTGGACATTTTTAATAGAGCATGGTTTCACAGAGCTGCACATTAATCACAATGTTATCAACACTATTTTAAGGCACTTGGCAAAACTGAACCAGCTTTGACTTTTAATTTTCTTTTCTCCCTTCAACACTATTTCTGAGGTAGAATTAACTGCAAACCATCTCAACTATTCAAGGAACATAAAAAATCATTTTTCTGAATACTGTGTATTTGATTTCCATCCTTCACAAGTTCTTCCATAATTATGTTTTCTTCAGTACAAAATAGACTGCACTTTCTCACTCTCTGCTTCTTTCACCTGCCTTTCATTATGGATCGTAAGGATATAAAAGTATTTTCTCACACCTTAATTAGCATTCTGCACGGATGCTTGACTTTGCGACCTCCTTTGGGACTATTTTACATGTACACACCGAGTATTATTTTAACGTCAGCATGGCTGAAGCTCAATTCCAGCATGCACAAAAGGAAAATGCTCTCCTGCCATTTACAAAAAGCAGTCAAACGTAGCAACTCTAGACAAGCTGATAAAACATCCCACTTCTTCAGTACTAAGAAACTCCTTTGAATTCTGAACAGTATTGACAAGCAAGAAATATGTTAGCCCTGCTTGCCTATCTAATTAGCAGCAATGATACATATGCACAAAAAGTGCCAACAGAAACTTCAGTTTGAGGGGCAGGGGGGCTCCCTCCCTTAAATTGCTCTCCTTTGTATCATGCAGGAGGGATGAACATCAGTCTAAGCATCACGACACTGCTTCTGAACTAACTATAAGATTCCTCTGTTTTGTTGTTTGTCCAGCACATTAAGAGCATGTGCCACTCACTGCACAGTCCTACTCACCTAGAGATTTTAAGCAAAGCAAAACACTGACACATGATCTCTTTTCCATAACCAATCTGCCATTGTGCCTACTTGAAAACAATAAATCCAAACAACTGCAAACATCACTCCAAAGCAGCATTTCACATCCTCTGACCTAAACTTTAAGCTTAGAAGGGAGTCTCTGGGGTATACATAATACTATCAGGGTTGCTGCATTATGAGAAGTATTAAGCGATTCAAATAAAGTCACAAAAGCTACCATTGCCTCATGCGTGGACAGCAAGTTTCATACTCCAGCAACCAGCTCAAGAAATACATAGTCCTAAAACTTTTCATCCTGTCTATATTTCCCCCTGTCCAATAGCTGTTACTTCTACCAGCAAAGTGGACAGCAATATTATGTAAGTCAGATGAGACACCAGAAATCAATTCATGAAGCCATGGAAGCATACCCATGGTGAAAGAGCCAACTTATCCAAACAATGTTCATTTATTTATGTTAACTGTTGAAAGACTTGCAGTGTTTATTAATCTAGCTGTGACTCAGTACATATTTATAGCATATATATATTGATAAGTTTTAGGGGTCGATCTATTGAAAGATCTCTGCAATGTATCTCATACTTACAATTGCATTAAAGGATTATGCAAATATCCCAAGCATAGCAACAGTCTAAAGCTGCTATTTCATTTTCTAAAATCAACTTTAAAAGGAACAATTTCTTCTTTCCTCATCCATGAAACACATCATGAATGCCAAAATTATTTTTGCTCAGTACTAAGAAAAAGATCCTGTCCTCACTCAGCACCAGTATTCTTTACATAAAAACCACTTTGCTTACAAATCTCAAATCCCCATGACAGTCCAGTGCATGAAAATACTGCAAATCTGCGGTCTCCAGTTTGCCTTTTAGCACTTGCCCCAGAGTAACTTCAGACACTACACATGACTTCTTAACCACCTAATAAACTGCTCTAAATTATTGGAGTACTATGCTGAATTTCTCTCCCCACTTCAGCTCTGCCTGAGTCACATCAGGGAAAAACACCAAAACCCACAAATTTTCAAGAGTTCTCAACTGAATACATTAAATTAATCACTTGTTCAAATGTGTTTAACACCTGATAGTTCCCACTGTGAACCTTAGGACAGACTTTCAAAAAGTCTTAACATTTATGCATCTTTTGCCTAGAGGTTGCTTGAAGACCAGGTCACTTCTTTTGATGCTTAAATGAGATCTGACCACCCTCTTGAAAGTTGCTCCCATTTTGGACTACCCTTTAATTATTTTTTTTTTTAGTTAGCCATCTTGGCCCCCACCCTCTGTGGATAAACAGATATTACACTGTAGACCACCAGGCTTTCCTCGTATCAACACAGATGCAGAATATTTAATCTCATATTATTTAAAATTGTTTTAAAATTGGCCTAATTACATTTTGCACCTAAGGTTTCTCTACACATGAAAGTCATTCTAGGGAAGATGCCAACTTGAAAACTAGCAAAGTATCCTGGAGTGGTGGACAGGTTAGGTAGAGGCAAGTACCTTTTCAGCTACTGTAAAAGTGGAAAATTCAAACAAAACTCACACCGAAAGGCAAATCAAGCATCTTCCAAAGGTGATCTAGCCTCTCTCCTTGCTGGATACATTTTCTTTTCATGTTCCTATTAAACTGTAATAGAAAGTTTCTGAAGGTTTCTCTCCCTCTACCTCTATGGCACACATCTCCCCAGCACACAAAGGTCATACACCAGTGTGCCCTTGCTGCTCTTACACGTGGCCAACCACGATAGTGTCAGGGAGACCTGGACCATATCAAACCTGGATACATGGCTCAGAGAGCAATGGTTAAGAGCAGGGGGACACCAGTGTTTTTCTCCTCAGTCTTACTGGTGAATAGAAATGGCTTGCAGAGGAGTAGACAGAGCCTGTGGTTTAAATATCTGGTTGCATAGCTGGTGTCAACAACATGACTTTTACAACCATAGAACCTTCTTTCAAGACCAAGGACTTCTGGGAAGAGACAAGATCTATTTAATCAGTGGTATAAAAGCATCTTTACCACCATTAAACCCATATGGAGAGAAAAAAAAAATAAATTTATAGAGTAATTCATTAAAAAAAATAAACATGTATTAATATTTTATTCCACTAGTTCCCTGTTCTGTCTTAAATGGTGTCCATCACTGATTAACGCATCTGACCTTCATTTTGAGCTTTCTGTCCTCTGTAATTCTTCCTTCATCTACACTGCAATCATACAGTGTACTTGTAATCAGGATTCTTTGGATAAAATATTGTGCTAACAATTAAAACTTTTTATTATGACAATCGATGCCACTACTTATTTATTCTAAAGCATCATATTTTTAAAGACCTGTTATTAATTGCAATGCTTACACATTTTATTAAATAACTTGATATAATAAAATACTGTCATATATATGACAGTATTTTATTAGATTGACATTAGATTACAAAAAAAGACTACAGAACACACAATGGGAGAGATATCTAAAAAAAGTTAATATTTCATAGGTAAGCAAGCCTAAACTGACTAATCCAGAAGGAAGAACATACAAAGGATCTGTTATTAAAATACCTCACCATCCACTAAAAGATATTATTTCATTTAAAGGCTCTGCTCTCAGCTGTTATCCAATTCTTTTAACTTCATCTGATTTGAGTAACTACATAACAGAAAATTGTCAAAGTAGATAACAGAGGATAACTTGAGCCCCATAACATTATCTATACATAACTATGTTACTACACTTTTAATTAGGTCGTGCTTAGGCTTGTAGGCTATGTTACTAATAAAGCTTAACTAGCTGTTATGACTGTGTTCACAAAATCTCATTAAATAAAATCTGCAGGTAACATTCTTAGTCACAGACTAAAATCAAAATAATTTTGCCCCTGTTCTCCTGTCACAGAATTTGAATGAATCCCATGTAGGACCAAGGGAACTACTAGTGTGCTGAGATCAGACGAAACGATCCCAAGGAACAAACATTTACTAATACATTATCACATACGACAGGACAAGTAATGCTTGGCAAGGAATTACAGTATTGCTTCTTCCTGTATCTGTTTCTACAGGGCGTTGTAACAGCAGCCATTGCTTGTATGGAGAGTTAAACACAGGTGGAAGGAAAATGCTTTAACTAACAAGATAGACCTCCTACCAAAGCAGCCATCACCAAATTCCAAATCCCTACCTGAGGCATGCAGAGGGATTGGTTTAAGAAAACAAAAAGATGCATCTCAAATACAGAGGCAGAAAGAATAGGTCAAAGAAGGATCCCATTTTCAAATATCAATTCTCTTTTTACCAGTTACAAAAGAACAAGTGATTTATTAGAAAAGTTAATTTCTAATCAGAAGTATCACTACAAATAAGGATTTTTGTCCATTTATCCATTGATCATCAGCTTCTCACTAAAGGCTTGTACTAAAACTCTAAGTGTGCATTAATTATTGGGTCATAGAGATTTTCTGAGAATATGTATTATAGTCACATGCTCAATTCATAAGCCAAGTTAAAAAAAATCAGAAGCCAAATATTAGAAACCAACAGCAGCTGCAACCGTCTTGTGCTTTCCACATTGTCGCAAGCATTAGGGAATTTTACTGTGGGAAGCACATAAATTCTAGGATCATTAAAAATTCAGTTATAGCAAGGCATCACAGACAACGAAATGTCAGTTTTATAGCCTGGACATCCTGACTACATCTTAGTCTCTGCAGGGCTAAGGTTTGGTTTGGTTGGTTTGGGGGTTTTTTTTTTGCTCTATTCATCATTTTATGATTGTTATACTCACTTTGATTTTTTTTATTTTATTGTACATCTGTATAAAATCACTGACCCATCCAGAACATATGTTATATACACAAGCTAAACTGTCACATTCTGTATACATTTGATTCTTTTCTCATAATCACTTTGTTTTCATAAAGTAATTGACTATACAGGGGGCAGAGAGGGAATTAGTTTTCAAGCCAGATAGCACTTTCCCCTCTAGAATCTCACTTGTCTGATTTCTAATAACCTACACAATTGGCATTGGGGGCTTTTAAAGTTTCCAAATCTCTCCAGAAGTGAGGCATTGCCTTCTGAGTTTAGCTCTCTAGAGACATCAAGAAGGTGTAGTTTCTGAGAGCTCAGACATTGCAGCCTAGTTCTGCAGTCTCAGTGGTTACAATTAACTCTCTAAGCCTCCCAATTTACTTAAAATAACCCTTTTCTAAAGATTCAATTTCATGAGCACTAGACAAGGCTATAATTTTTCATTGAAGGATCCCTGACAGTCAAAATACGTACCATAGCTTTTGAAGTAGTTGCTAACACAAGAAACAGCATAAAAATACTAACACCCCATTTCTAGTCTCTTCAACACATTAGCCTCATCTGGATGACTCTTCAGACTGAAAACTTGTCTGTCCTTCTTTCTTTCTCAGACCATAATATTTCTTCCCACATGTAATCTTTTATCTCTCCTTACTTAAAATGAGTGGTGAAAGACCTTGCTTTTACAAGTTTTATGATACTTTTTTTTTATTTTAGCTGCTTATCTCATATGAGATTACAGCTTTTATGATTTTTTTTTATCTGTGCAGTATATTTAAATGCAACAGTTTCTTTTCTCACTTAAGATTTTCCCAGTCTCCTTGGACTTCCGTGCATGCAGGAGACTGTGTTGTAGTGCAGTTGGTTAAGTGGGGAAAAAAAAGGGGTTCTAAATGGGAGGAGTGCCTATCTTTTTTTTTTTTTTTTCCAGATTAACTATACACTTGAGTAACTGCATTGACCACAACTTTTCAGGCAGCTGTTAGGAGTTAAGCTTCTTTGAACATCACAACTGGATGAAAAGAGCCAATGCCAGCGAGCTCCAAGACAGACTCGCTGCTGGCAAAGGCCAAGCCAATCAGTAATGATGGCAACACCTCTGTGATAACACAATTAAGAAGGGGAAGGGAAAAAAAAAAAAATTCAGCTGAAGAGAGAGGAGAGAGAAGATGTGAGAGAAACAACTCTTGCAGATACCAAGGTCAGTGAAGAAGGAGGGTCAGGAGGTGCTCAAGTTGCTGGAGCAGAGATTCCCCTGAAACTTGTGGTGAAGACCATGGTGAGGCAGGCTGTCCCCCTACAGTCCATGGAAGTCCATGATGGAGCTGATGTCCATGTGTAACCCGTGGAGGGCCTCAGGCCAGAGCAGGTGAATGCCCAAAGGAGGCTGTGATCCCGTGGGAAGCCTGTGCTGGGACAGGGTCCTGGAAGAACCTGTGGCCCCATGGAGAGAGGAGCCCATGCTGGAGAAGGACTTGTGAGAATGGGGGATCCACACTGGAGTAGTCTGTTCCTGAAGGACTGCACACCACGGAAAGGACCCATGCTGAAGCAATTCTTGAAGAACTGTCATTCATGGGAAGGACTAACACTGGAGAAGTTAGTGAAGGACTTCTCCTGTGAGAGGGACCCCACTCTGGAGCAGGCAAAGAGTTCTTCCCCTGAGAAGGAAGGAGCAGCAGAGACAACATGTGATGAACTGATGCCAACCCCTATTCCCTGTCCCCCTTTGCTGCTGTGGGGGGAGAAGGCGGAAACCAGGACAAAAATCTAAGTCCAGGAAGAAGGGAAGGGTGGGGGGAGGTATTTTAAGATTTTGTTTTATTTCTCATTATCCTCCTCTGATTTGATTGGTAATATTTCCCCCCCCCAAGTCAAGTCCATATTACCTGTGCAGGTAATTGGTGAATGATCTTTCTCTGTCCTTATCTTGACCCACAAGACTTTTGTTACATTTTCTCTCCCTTGTCCAGCTGAGGAGGGGAGTAACAGAGCAGCTTTGGTGGGCATCTGGCATTCAGCCAGGGTCAACCCACCACAAACCACTTGCACAAATCAGGACAAACTAAACTTTTTTTCACCTACAGGTTCAGTTGGATTTAGCTGGGAAACTTCATTTCTGATCTCTGCACATAAAACAGAAAAAGATGAGTCACATGGATAACTTACACAAACAAATGATAGCAATGCCTAATTTCTTTTGTGTAGTAATTTCTGCTTATTTATTTTATTTGTGTTTTCTGGGAGTACTTGCATGAAGCACACAATAGCATTCAGTTTGAGTGGTTAATACAGCATGAAGAAAAATCCACACTTTTCATGACATTTCAGGCCCTGCACAGCAGAATCATATGTAATATTATTTTTTGCTACTGAAGGCAAAACAATGCAGATGCTATAAAAAACAAATGACCATAAGTCTGAATTCCTATAAACTACTTTCAATGTAAATAACTGTCTATGTATTTCTTGTGCAGTCCAGGATCTGCTCTCTTCTATTACAAAATACGATACAATATGTTTTTGCAGTCATCTGTCACACTTCTACTGAAAGATAGGTTAAGGATGAAGTTTCTTTTGAGGCAAAATTTTGGGAAGCCTTTTGTGGGCTTTTGTTATCTGCTAATTGTTCCTCTGTCAGGGTTCAATTTTGCACTCCTTGTGTAAGCAACACCTTCACTGAAGGTAAATACAATATTGAATCTATCATATTAGTTAGTTAGGTTTGTCTAGGCCACTGTCTTTTCCATAGCTGTCACCAATACCACATAAGCCTCACTAAAACTTGCAAAATCTTTTTCAGGCATATGCAAAACCAAATTCCTATAAGATAATATAAATAAATTCTTTATAATTTCTTAATCCTATGAAATAGTTGTGCTTTTTCTAATTATCTGTGTAGAATCTAACCTTTAAAATAAAAAAATAAAAGCCTACTAAGATCCATTCAATATATTAACTTTGTGAGTTCAGAAGTTCTTGTTGGTTTTAAGCCTTAACTCTGCATACTGCTTAAGTTAAAAAAACAAAGTCCCACTTGCTTTCTCTTTCCATCACCATTTTCCCTCCTCCAACTATAAATCCTGTTTTTTGCATAGCAGCTCCAAGATTTTTCTCTTTTCTACATCTTTAATCAGCTTCCACCTCCCTCTGAATACTTAGGCCTGTTACGTATATCTTCACAAAACACAGTCACCAAAAAGGAAAGAGGAAAAACATGACATCCCGAACACACTAACGTTGACCTCTCTCTGGTGACACCTAGGCCCTTCCTTTCCATAAACCACACTACAGCTGTGAAATTCATTATTTTTCCATGATCACAACTTCACAAGTCTTGTAACTGACTTTCACCCTCCATTATGCTGCCCATTCACCCACTCTTGTTAGGCGTCACTAAAGTTGCTGCCACCTCTAATCTGAACGTGTCACCCATACATAGTTGTTCTTCCCAATTCTAGATTAGAGATGAGGATATAAAAAACACTATAGTATAGAACTCGTGGGGATCTCAGCATTAGGTTGTTGCTGCACTGATCATTCAAGTTTCACATACATCCATATACAGGTCCCTAATCACGACAGCATTTCACATCTATTCTCCCTTTCCCCAGAACCTCTTAGATTTGCTGCTGGCTTCTTCTGAGAGCGATTGCCAGAGTACGATTTTTCCATATGGTAACCCATTGACCTATAATAGCATTGTTTGAACATTCTGGATAAACATCTATACCTTAAAGTCAAAGTTTCTCCTTTTGGTGAAGTGCATATTGTTTTATAACAATGTGTTTAACTGGGTATTGCTTTGGGAAATTGTGTTGCGGCCTCAGCAAAAGCAACAAACTCTCTAGTAAGATCTGAAAGTCATTGCAGGAGTCCTATTATAATGAAATTGCATTTGCAGTGCTGCAGCAAAAAGTTCCATTCTGGTTCCTTGAAAAGATGACAAACAAAACTTAAAAAAATAGTGAGCTGATTATAAAGCTACTTCTACTTTTTTAAAGAATTGGTAGTGTCAAATCTTGCCATCTCTGGAAAGACATGAAAAGCAGAACTGACATAAACCTGTGGGAGGACTTTACATTTTGTCTACACTGTGCAGCTTACAGCTGCCTCAGCTTCTGGTATGTAAGCTAGGTCATTTTGAAGTCACTTGGGTTTTTCTGTGCTACAGTGAACCAAGTAGTGCAGGCAAGCTCATAAGTGGCACATAAAATCACAAATGCAAAGTAGGGCAGAAGGTATGATGTTCTGGTTAAGTCTCACATGTTTCTGATGCAGAGTCAGTGCAGTAGTTATACTGTATCAGTTCCCTCCATCAACAAATCTTGTAAAACATGGTGGAATTCAAGATACAACAGAAACACAGAAGCCAACCTAGAAGCCTACATAATTTCCTAGGAAAATGGTACCACAAAAATTGAATGATCCAATATTGAAATAGATCCAGATTAGATTCCTTGCTCTGGAATTCATAGGCTGAAGGCATGGGCTAAAAATACCTTAGAAATATTTCACAGTTCTGTACAGAACTTTTCAGCAATGTTTTCACCCCATTATTCAGCTGAGATGGACGGGGATGTTATTCCCCCAGTATGCATATCACACATGAGATTTACCACTTAAAACCCAAAATAAGCGTTCCTTCTCATAGCTGAGATGCAAGAAGTTACCATGTACTGCTTATTGTCAGCATCAGAATCTTTATGATTAATTTCTTTTACCTTCATAAGGCACTTTAAATAGAAACACAATTTCAGGACATACAGATAACACTTTAACATGGTGAATGATTTATTATACCATCATGAAGTTTTACAGTGCCGCGACTGGTTTTAGAGGAAGTCTTATCTGATATTTCACTTGGATCATGACTTTACCAAATTTTCTGGTTTTAGAATATTTGTTGTAGTTCAGTAAAGAGTGTGGAGATATATGCATGTCACATACCTTAGTATTTTACCCCAATACATTACTGAAGAATGCTAATGACGTAAACTGCACTTTTAAGAATGAAATTCAAGGAGATTAAACACAAAAAAACAAAGTCATTTTTCTGAAACAAAGAGCAGAATCACAGTCAGAGTTTTCATTTTACTGCCTCAATAACCATCAGATAAAATCGCTGGGCTCACGTACACCATTGAATAAAAGAAGCAAATAATGGAAATAGAGTCTTTCTGCAGCATCAAGAGTTCCTACCTTTAAAGAGGAGTACCTCAGAGTCTGCACTGCTGATTTTGCTCTGTTTGATCTACCAATTATATCTTGCACAAAAAGTATTCGCTTACCCCTAACAAAACACACTTCTGTTTTTGCTATCTTTGCTGAACTGCCATAATTCTTTCTCCATTTCAGAACCAAGAACACAGAACAGAAATTCAGACCTAATTTTTCTTACAGTAGTCAAGAGAGGCCTACTGGAATAAGAGACATAGGACTGGAATAAAACCCAGATTTTATATGAAAATAGTTTTATATATATGTGTGTGCATGTGTGTACGCATACATTTTAAAGTCAACTAACCTGCATAATGATCTTCTGTGACCGTTAGTAATTCACTGGCTACTTGTGGGCTGTGCCCTCAGCCACAATCCAGCTGTGAACACCCAGGAGAGACAGTGGCACTGTCAACAATTACAGACAAAGAAACTAAACTAACTCAAAAAAAACTGCTACTCCCTTTTTGAAACAGAAATATGAAGTAGTCCTTTAATGCATGCACAGCAAGCAGCCATGGGGACAAGTGGCTTTGCAGCCTTTGCTTGGGACAGACCTATGGTTTAAGACAAGTCTAGAAAATACATTAGACATTATATTCATAAGTAAACTAATTACCATTTAGTTTCTTATGAGTATGCCTAAATAACTATTGCTTTCTGCTTCAGTTTCTTGCTGTCAGTAGAAATCCCTACATTAAAACTTAACAACACTAAACCTGAGATTCAAATGCTCACTGAGAAAATTATGGTGTTTAAGTTAGGAAGGAATCATCACATTTCAAAACTTCTTTTACTTTTATCTCCTACACAAATAACGGATGGCCTGAAAGTGTTTGTTTGTTTGTTTTTTTAAGAAAGGAAAACAAATCCATCCTTCCTCTCCCTTGCTGTCTGCTTTCATCCCTCAGCTTCCCACAACTGAGATATTTGGTCACAGTTCAAACCCCAGCTTCACTAGAATAGATAAGTCTCAGATTTAATCAGAATAGCAAAAGAAAAAAGGGCTAAATAATGTACTCACTGCTTTACAATTTTGACCACCTCAGATAATGGTAGATACTTGAATGTACTTTCTTCTTATTGTAGAAGAACCTGAATGAAGGTTCTAGAAATTTATGCAATTATTCAGAAAAACATTTAGAATAACACTTGGATGGCATGATAAAATTAATCCACTGTTTAACCACATCTGGCTATAGTGTAGAAGTGAGGAAGTAGACATAGAACGCCATTCATAGTAAATATGCCTCATGTATCCTGCTTTGCTGGTATCACTGGGTAGAAAATTGAGACTAGCTGTTAAGTATTTTTTGCAGTGTTGACAGTTACTTTTCTATTCATCAGGTATCCTGCCATTGCTTTGAAAACTGTTTCTGAGCAGAGGTAGAAAAAAAGTTAATTTACATCATAGGAAAGCTTTTGCTCTTCTAACCTGAAATTCTACATTAAAAAAAAAAAAAAAAAAAAGAAAAACAGTATTTATTGGACTTTAGTTTGCAAAACAACATCTAAACAGCACCATTTTTACAGTATTTTTTAAATAAAAAAATAAAGCTAATACCTGCTCCTCAGATCTCATGATGACTAAAGACTAAAAGCCATGCACCACAGAAGAGCCACACTTGGAGAATACAGGAATGACTGTACTGAAAGGGAATAAGGAACCACTTAGTCCAATACTCCCTTCCTTTTTTTTTTCCTTTATAAATAAACAACACACATCAGCTGATACTAACAGAAATGCTCTACAAAGTAGAGTACATATTGTGCAACCCTTCTGTCTGTATACTCACACTGGTTCCAGCATCTCAACAGAATTAACCTGAGGCAGAACTGGCTTCCAATACACTTTTTAGTGGCCTAAAAAAGAACTATACTTGATAAAAATCAATGAATTGTAAGTCCTTTATAATTTGACTTCCTTAATATTGTATGGTAACAAGCTCTGCAATTTAATTGTGCTTTCCACAGAAAAGTACTTTCATTTGCTCATTTTAAATATTCTCCTATTTATTTTTATTGGACACCCCTTAGTTCCTATGTTACAAAATGCACGTAATCCTCATTCCCTGTTCATATTTCTGTATCATCCATGGTTTTATATACTGTTATTATTCAATCATCATATCTTTTCATGCAGCAATTCTAATCTATTGTGCTTTTCCTCCCTTACAGGCAACTTCGCAACTTTAACCATTCTTCTTGTCCTTCTATATTTTATCAGTTTTAGTGTGACCTCTGTGAGATAGGATCATCAGATCTGCACACAGAATTTGAAATGCAGAAGTACACTTGAAAAATAAGTTTGTTTTGTTCTCCATTCCCTTCCTAAGAACCCCCAAGATTTGTCTTTTCTTACTGCCACCAAGCATTCAACAAGTGTTTTCTGAGAAATACCCACAACAGATGCAAGATCTCTTTCCTGAGTGGTAATAACAGTTTTAGAATTTACTACTGTGTACACAAACACATATATATGTGCAGAAACACAAACAAAGCATATTGCAGCAGGAAATGTTTCTTGACAGCCACACAATGCTAAGAAAACAAAATGCCCAGGAAAAAAAAAACAACCCACAAAACAAACAAACAAACAATCCCAAACACTGTCATACCAGATCTAAACAACAAATGCATCTACCAAACCCTATGTCCATTCCCCCCCCCCAAAAAAAGGATTATTAATAAAAAACACACAGAGGGAACTCCTTCCTGCTTTTGACAGCAAACAACAAATGCATCTTACCAAACCCTATGTCCATTCCCCCCCCAAAAAAAAGGATTATTAATAAAAAACACAGAGGGAACTCCTTCCTGCTTTTGACAGTCTAAAACCAAGAGGACACATGTTTGCATACTTGGTGTTTGACCAGCATCCAAAAAGCAGTCACACACAGGTACGCCTTCACCAGCTAACGGGCAGGGCACCTTCGAATGCTTTTGCCGCTTTTGCACAACACATGCTTTGCAGGTGGTTGTTCACAAAGCCAGGAGTCAGTCACTGCTCTCTGACTGCTTAAACAGAAACAGCACCTCAGCGCGAAGAGGTAAGTTGCTTTGTCAGCTATTATGAAGCCTACAGAGTGCAGGGACTGCAAGGCTGATTTACAGTGTGATCCAGAGTACCCCAAGGTCACTGGAAGTCACTGCATGTAGCAAAAGAGATTCTGAGCTTCAGGCCCTGTCAGGGCATTATAAGAAAAAGCTGGGTGAAAGTTGTCATACAGAGCACTTGGCCAGCACTCTGCACATCAGCACGTGCACGTCCATGCTCTGACTGCAGGCTTCTGTATCCAGGCTGCAGAACTTCTTTTGTTATCTTCACATGTATCTTTAATACATCCATTGAAAACCAGGAAGAGAACAGTAAAACACACAACAACAAAGATGAGCATGCCTGTTAACAAACACTTGAAAGATACACCAGGGAGAGCAGACATAAAAACATTTGTTGTGAATATAGAAAGAGAAAATATATGCTGTAGAAATGCAGGACAATAAAATTCTTTCAAACACTAATAATTGCAAACATATATGGGTGTGTTCCTTTAAAAAATATTTATGTGCTACATTTAAATTCATATTTTTCAGAAAACATGGTGAACATCTTTACCTGTCTCAGTGAAATCAAACAGCATATTATGAGGCACCAGAAGTTATTTCTTAGCCAGGTTTTCTATTCGTGTTTTCTGATTGTCTGGGTGTTTTTTCATTTGCACCCAATTGAGCACTGCTACATCACCAGTTCCTTTGAACTGACCTGCTCATCTGCTGCAATAACTTTTTTGTTTTCCAGTTGGTGATTCCATCTCCTAGCATCGATCATACTGTTTTGGTACTTTATTCAATTTTACAAACTTGCCACTGCAAATTATTTGCACAAATGGAGAGTGATTTCTCTTTACATTAGCTCTCCCCTCCTTAAGACTTGCTCCAGCAATGCACTTGGCAATGCTGGGGCAACCAGGGAACAGGAATGGCACAACCACAAACAGGAACTAATAAACTCAAGTGCTCAAGGAGAACTACATGCTGGCAGAAGTAATATTCATTTTATAAGGCGCAGAAAACCAAGAAAGCTTATCTTAGACCTAACCATCTTGGAAAAAATATTTCCTTAATGTATTTTATAATCTACACTTGCAGCATAAATCCCTTGTTATTCACATTTAATTTAAAGGAGATAAAAGAATAGTGAGACACTTTATGTTGTTTCAAATAAGTGAAAAATCACACTGCAGCAGCAAACAACTACATAGCCTGTTTTTAACATCAGAAAGATGCACATTCCTGGCAGGATCTAAAGAACGGGCTATATGTAATCTTGTTGTCTTCAATTTCTTCTCATCAATTGAAGCATTTCTATTAAATGGCCTTTATATGCTCCCTAATTCAAAAAAAATGCCAAGAAGTCAATTTAGTCCTTAAAGTGGATACTATCAGAAAAGGCATGCCTTGTGCTGTAAGCAGATAATAGAAAAAGTGTTTTAGATTCAACAACATAAAATTTCAGGTTTTTTCCATAACATTAACTTCTTACACTTCCCTACGTCTGTTTTGTACATCTTACATGCTTTCCAAGAAGTACAAAAATTTATAATTCAACAAATGTAGCTAGAGGCCTGGCAGATACTTATTATCTCCAGCCAACCTTTTAACCTTAACCACATATAAACCTTGTTTCAAGGAGTAAAATGCTTTACTTTTGGAAATACCTCTTCATTTGTTTCAGAAACCAGAATGCTCCATATTTAAAGTTCAGGAAAGCCAAATTCTCTAAGTAATGTGATTTGTATGTGTGTTTGGTTTTCCTTATTGAAATAGCATCACAAGAGCACTCTGTTCAACCCATGTGCTACCCATCAGGGGTCAGCCCGATTCATATTGGAAAAAACTGCTGATATCCCTATACTTACTTCAACTCTTCTTCAAAAAGGAAAAGATGACAAGCAGAAAGAAAACAGCCTTTCTTTTTCAGGAGTTTCATTTGTCAGTGACATCTCATCAACAACAGGTGGAAAAGTTAGTCAGGCTTTATAACTCTCTTGCTCACAGCTAATACTTGCCTACAGGGTCACAGATGCAACTGCATGAAAAAGCACTACCTGGAGGAATGGGGGGTAGATGGAGACAGGCTGAATAATGGCTCCTGTCTGGGAAGGGATGAAGACTGTACAGGTGATGCCCAAAGGGCACGGGAGCTCACACAGGTTCCAGCTGCTATGCAGCAAAATGCTGGCGTTCTCAGCTGTGTGGTGCCTCATTCAAGAACAGTAACACAGTTACATTTTCAACTAACTGCATATGTGTCTTTGGATACTTGTAGCAATCTGTCTCACATCAATACTTAGAGAGTTTATTCATAAAATAATTGAATTTTAAGCCTTGATCACTTTATTTCTGGTCAGTGTTTATCCATCTTTGCAAGAAGGTTTTCCAGTGGGGGGACAGGACCCTGGAAATTTCACAAATAGCAGCACAGCAGATGTCACTGCCTCATTTCATCACCTTTTCCAAAAGGCTTACCAGTCACCCAGGGCCCACCAAGAGCCTGTGGACAGTTGACTAAAAATTAGTGGTGCAAGTTTTTTTCTAGTTCAGGGAAATTATATGGAAGTTACAGCAATAATTATGAGATGAATGCACTGCTAAGCAGCCTACAATGAACAAGAGTAGGAAAAGAATAAATTAGAATAAAACTATGATAAACACTTTGAAAACTGCATTAAATTGATTTGTCTTGGAAAAATCCTTCATTTTAATATTGAAAGGTTTGTAATATTTTGAATAAGTTTTGCACTAATAATATTTCAATATATTTTTAAATGGGCTTTTTATGATTATGCATCATGAGAAATATTTAATAACACTTATAAATTATATATTTAAAATTACTGCTTTAAAATATTTGTCATAAAGTTTTTTGGGGGTGTGAGGGTTTTTTGACTCCCCGCTCTTTCCCCCCGCCCCCCCAAAAAAAAAAAAGCACCTCATTATCCTTCTGGTACTGGGCACAGCAGCATATTCTAAACCAAAAACGTAAAATAAGGATATAATAAATCTTGTGGAATCACTGCTTCTTGATCCTGAGTAATTTCTGTTGCAACATTCCATTGCCTATAGCAGAGCAGAAATCATCTAGTTATCAAAGCAAAAGCAGCAAAATCCATAAATGCATACTTGTACAAATAACAATTTAGATTAACGTTTCTAGAACTCAGATTTTTTTCAGAAACTTGTAGCTTTAGGAGTACAATTAAAGCCACCATAAAAAGCAGCTGATGTTCAGGCAGGAGTTCATCTGAACATTTTTTAAATGATATTTTTTCCCCACAAAGTCTGGAAGTGACAGTCTTAAGGACAGGTGCACTAAAATCTTCTAGAGAAATTCCCAGCTCACTGCAGCTTGCAAATGTCCCCAGAAGAATACTCAAGGCAGAAGCAGTTACCCTGGCCCACCACACACAACCCAAGGGCTAGACAGGGCTGTACATCAATGCAGAGGTGGCGCAGTCACATCCCCACTTCCTGTGGTCTCCACAGTGATGGCACATTTCTATGTTCCCCCCGTCTCTTTTCCAGCCAAAGATGCAACTTTTAGCCATAGTAACAGTCAAAAATTTGAGCAGATCTGGGGAGAGGGCGCGTGCCATTGTTCTCAGTCTTTAAAATATCAAATATCTGACTAAAAAATGAAAAAATTGCATGTAGGGAGGGTGCCACGAATCTCTGGCTGTTATATGCAGGTGGTCAGAGGAGCTGACCAGCAATACTTTGATGATATTATAACAAGGTGATTGAGCTATTCCCTTCCAGAAGACTCTACAACAGAAATCTTGAACTCGATAATATTTATATATACCAAAATAAGTTACATTAAATTTACCACCATGTCAATACGCAGCTGTCACTGATCACTTGGTAAAATCTAGTAGAGAAAAAATTAATATAAAAACAACAATAATAATAATACTTCCTCCTTTAAAAACCTGACATCTTCATTCACTAGCTAGAAATTACTACAATAAATATAAAGATTCAATTTTTTTAAGGCCAGAAAAATATAATTATAGTTATCTAGTTTGAGATGCTGCATCATATTACTATGAAATGTTATCAAATAACTCTCACATCAATTATAGCACTTCGAGGGTTCACTACATGCTCGGCTTCACTGATCCAACATTTTGTCACTCTATTTCAGAAAGTCTCTTCTGTTTTATCCTCAATTTTTCCTGACTTCAGCTTCTCCATTTTGTAAAGGCTTTTTGTACAAGAGTATGGAGGACCTTAATAACAATGAAGTATTGTCTTAAAGTCATTACAGAAAGACTGTGTTATTTTTTTCTTTTCTGAATTAAGTGAACCTTATTAATTTCTTAGAAGAAAAACATATGTCAAATCAGCCCTGTAGTTCTTTACTGAACATAACAACTTGCCTTTATAAAGCCCACATAACTGAGCCTCACACTGTATTTTAAAACTATTTAAGAGTAACAGTGATACTACTGCTGTTACTCAATATTCTGCTCTCATACCTGCTACAAATTTCTAGGAGCATATAGTTAGAAGTCACAGAAGGTAATGACCCATATTGTTTACTAAACCACAACTCCTTAAAAATACACTCCTATATTATGCCAAAACAATACATTCACAAGCTCACATTACTTAATGTGGTCACAGAACAGAAATGCTTTTTGCAACAGCAGTAAGGTATAGCTAAATATCAGCCTAAATCCCAAACCTTTAGTTAACATATTTGCAGAAATTTCCCATGCAATTTAGCTGAAAATAACCTCTCTGTAGATGCCGAAATTTCATACGTAACATAGAAAGATAATAGTCAAAAATAAGAAATATACAGATAAAAGCTAATTCTTAGTAAATGTTAAAGTTAGTACATTTCTTTTAACAAATCTTTTTTTTTTTTTAATCTTGTTGATATCTTTCACACCAAGCTGTGCAAAACTTGTTACTAGGCAGACAAGTAACCTCACTGATACCATGGATGTCATTCCATTTAAGTGAGATCCAAACATAAGACTGCAGCCAATACTCACATTTTTAACCAATTGGTTATCAATTTTATTTCTTAATGATTCCTTCCTTTTACTGATGTGTTAAAAATTATCCATGTCCAAAGAAGCTACAGTTGGTCAGTACTCTTCCAAAACAAAAATCTTAAGTGGAGCATTATGTACAGGTAGGCATCCAAATTACTGAAAACATAAGTCAGTATTTTCCCACTCTACATCTGGATTTATGCATATCCATACTTTAAATACTAATTAGCCTCACCTTTCAGTACCACCAGCATCTACCAGAGGGAAACTATGTGGGTGAAAGAAATGCCAAACTCATTTTGTCCATAATTCAAAAGGGATATGAATAGAAATTCTAAACTATAGAATCTATAATCAAAGACCTCAAAAACCTCAGAGGTAAGCTTGCATGTTCCTAAGATCTATAGTCACAACTCAGCAGGTCTGCATATAGTAATTAGGATACAACACAGGAAAAAGTCAGCTTCAGAAAAAACAAAGAGAATTAGTACACAGTGACCTTGCCGTTTTCTTTTATTTTATTACATGTACGCTGCCAGAGGAAGACTTAATATACTGCATTTTATTCATATCTACTTTGTCAAACATCTCTTGTAGAAAAATGTTAATTCCAAGATGCATTTATTCAGCAAGAAAACATAAAAATTTAATTGTATGGGTGGCTTTTTTCCTGTTTGTTTTTTTATTATTATTATTTTATTATTTTGTTTCCTATTGATTGTAGTTCAACCATAACACCAAAAAAAAAAAAAATCCAAGAAAACAGTAGTCCTCGCACTTTTATTCCTCATAGTTAACAATACAGCAGCCTACTATGTGCTGGCTGAAACTTTTCTGCATAGTTTGCACTCTTGGGTGCCACAGGGCCAGGCTGGCAAACTTACTCGTCTGCCCTTGGGAACAACACTCCAGGGTCCCAAACACAGAGCCCCAGGGACTTTCTGTGGCATCCACTGCCATTCCAGCTCCACAATACAATTCTCTCAGACAACAAGCAGGCCTTCCCAAAACTCTTGTGGAGAGGAGGCATTTCACCATTGGCTGATGCCAGGGCCAGGCAGTGAGCCAGAGGTGGGTCACCACAATTCAGAGTCCTTGAACTGAGAGGAAAGTTCTCTTTATTAAAAGAGAACTTCAAAATATATAATAATAACAGCATTAGAAATCTGAATCCACTCCCTTTGGGTGTGTTGAAGGGGTTTTTTTTTGTTGTCAACTGTCAGGGGGTTTTTTTGGGGGGGTGAGGTGTTTTGGTTTTTTTTTTGCTTTTAGTAGCAGTTTCCATGTTTCTAACAGGACTCATAATGACAATTCATTTTAGGGTATTTTAAAAAAATTTAGTTTCACAAAGAGCATTTTAGTCTTTGAAGTCACACTTTTGTGGATAGGGCTCTGCCAAACAGTAGTTTGCTAAGTGATAAATCTTGTAAGAGCTCTTGGACAAACTCTTTGAAATGTATAACTACAGCTCTCCTAGGCAGTGTATTTCAGTGGTGCTGCTACTGCTTTCCTCAGTATAGCAGTTCAATTGAGAACGAGAGCATTTTCCTGGAAAAGATCCACACTCCTAACAATTGTAGTACTGAAATGCATAACATTCAAATGCAGACTCTCTCGTATAGCAGTACCAGCAACTACTGAGCCCGTTAATAACAGAAGAGAAAATAGAAAAAGGTGTTTTTAAAAACATCCTTTCCTATTTTTGCAAGAGAAATGTGAAGATGCTTCTGATATTTCTTGAAAAAAAATAAACTTATTGTAGATTTAGATATACATATATATTTTATGAGTAATAGCATAAGGTAGCACTAGCAGTAGCAAGGAGATAAGGACTTACTTTCTTTAAAGCTTAAAAAAAAAAAAAAAGTGAGGTTTTTTGTGGAGTTTTGGGGGTTGTTTTGGGGTGGATTTTTTTTTTTAAGGCATTTCACTACCTGAGTAGCATGTGACATGCAATGAAATAGCCATGAATTCAACAAACACACAGGAAGGATCCACATCCTAAATAAGACACTCACTTTCAAGACCAGCCACAAGGGGAATGCACACTTAATCTTTCAGGTAGCCAACAATTTCTGCGTTTAGCAAGTCAGTACACGTGATGAGTACAATTCAATTCAAGCACTGGTCAGGTGAGGAGGAGAAGGTTGGTTTGATTTGGTCTTTTATTTGGGATTTTGAGGTGGGGGGGTAGTGTGCGTGTTTTTAGGTTTTTGTTGTTTTGGGGGGAGGGGCTGTTTGGGTTTGTGGGGTTTTTATTTTTGTTTGTTTGATTGGTTTTGTTTGTTTTATGTGAGTGTTTTGGGAGATTTCTTGTTTGGTTTTTTTTTAAGATAATTGACTGTTTTTGTCACAGAAAAGCCCCAAAGAAGAGCTTTTAAAATTTTCAATTAACTTGAGATAGTTGAGTTTGTTTCCTAAGTTTCACAGTGAGCTTTTTCCGAGTGTTGTGTTATGCATTATTCTTCCCTTCAGCCATGGTTCAGATTATGCTTTTCAATATTCACCTTCTTTTCCTATTTTTCATCCACATTTCTAATAACTCTCAACACTCTTTTGTTTTATTTAACTATTTTCTTCTGTATTGGAGATATCACGGTTCAGTACTTCCACAGAATTTACTTTATATTCTCCATTTTCTGTAGTATTAACAAAGATATTATACATTAGAACACATATAGCATTATTCCCTGGTTAGGCATTTCCCAAAGCTCCAGCCTCATCTATTTATCATTATTCTTCATCAACACTTGCCTTGACAACTCTTAGATCATATGGCAGCATCTCCATCACAGACAATCTGAATCAATTATTCAAGATTTCATGAAACAGGGTATCAAATGCTTTACTGAAGTCCAAGTATATTACATTTACTGCACTCCCTTCATTCACCAGATTTGTAATTCTATTGGAAAGGTGATCAAGTTTGATACGCCTTTCATGCCATATTTTTAACTTTCACATTTTCTAGCCAAAAAATATTAATCACACTGTACTTGCAAAATGCAGAAACACTGCATGTGTGAAGCTGAAAAGAAATAGTTTTGGGGTCCCAGAGGTGGACCCAAACCCTACTGTGTGAGCACAGGCTAAACTCATTTAAATCATAGCTCCTGGATAAGATAGCTGACCTCTCATTGTGATGCAGCATATAAACAAATTAATCTAGGGTGATTAAGCTGCCTTTGATACAATTTGTACAATTCGATATAGCTCCAAAATCCAAATCACAGAGCTGCATGCAATCAACTTCAATACCCACTTGGCTCTGCATCCTATTAATTCTAGACAACAAATGTGTCCTTTAATGAACACACACCAGTTACATTTTTTCATCCCAAAAACAGACATCATGGCTGCTTCTGAGGTCAAGCTGTGAAAACAGTGGAAGCAAAACACAAATTATAGATAGCTGTTCTCATCTGCTGGCCTCTTTCATTCTTGGCTCCAAAATGCTTGTTATGATGCCTAGGGAATCACCCTCACTCAGCTTGCACCTGGAGGCTCCTTCTTTGATTCAAATACAGAGGCAGACATGTTTACTTTTCAGCATATATTTTGCACTGTGAAAGCAACAGGTTACGACCACTGACAAAGACATAGACTGGCTGCTGCTATGCAGGACTTTCATCAGTACATCCTTCACTCCACTTCTCAATCACACCAGTATAGACCATCTTATTTTTTAAAAAATAAAGATTAGTTGCGTAAAGAATACAAGCCAAAGCTAATTGCTTCCTGAAAGCAACAAACTTTTTACATGAGCAAACCACTCACACTTTAGTGGGTAGATTACAGGATACAGATTCCTGGCTATTCGTGATACACTTTTCAATAAAAATAAAAAAGCAAAGTAATCTATGAGTACAGTTCCATTTCTTTCTCTAGAGCACTCTAGGTTCTCTGTCTTTCCTTGTGATCTCTATATTCAGCTGTCCTTAGTGAATCACCTCAGACCCACCAGTGAAAATCACAAGTGTTCATGCTAAGACATGCAAAATACAGCACGATGCATCAGCTTGCTCCCTGTAGCAGAATAAGAATTACAAAAAAAAAAAAAACAAACCACCCTACCCCAGAAAAACAACACTAACATGCTCGTTGGCCTTTAATTTAATATAGATTCCTCCTAAACCATAGACAGTAAGCCCTGCTCAACCACAACACAACCAGACCAAGATGATAACCTACTATAACATTTTCTTTTGCTTTTACTGCTGTGAATCCTTCGGTGCCAATTTCTCCTGGCAAGCTGATAGGTGAAAGTCTTTTGCACTCTCTGAAGAACCACTACCACACCAGCACAGAAAGAGATGAACCGCCCTTTGTGGCACACTGGACCACGTGCCTGGGACACAGCCCAGTGCAGTAACACTCCTGTGCAGCAAGTGCTGCTGCTCTTCCTCACTCTGATGATGGCTTCCTTGAGGGCACAATACACCGAGTGCAAGCATTCATGCAATCAGATACTATTCCACTTGAGCACAGGTGGTAGGCTCCAAATAGTGATGTCGGGCTTCCTTAGTCCTCACAGCAATATGCAAAATTTGACATCACTGCTAGCAATTTTCTTTGACAGTGCCAACACAATACACATTACCCGCTGTGCCTCTCATGCACTAGGATGCAGCATGAGGTAGCTTGTTCCTGGTATTTGAAAGGGGTTTTAATTGACTACTACAAAATAAGTATACAAAACCACTTTTCAAACTAGAAACATTCCAATCTGTCTCAAAGATTAAATCCCATTTCTTCTGCTTTTAAAACACTCACTGACAATACCTTTAAGTTGTTGAAGTACAAAAGAGTAAGAAAGGAAACAACAACATGTATTTCATGTACTTGGCACTGGTGTCAGGGAGAGGCAAATCTAGGAGCAGAAAATCTGTGTAAACATACTGCCAGTCATGAAAAGAAACATTTATAAATTATGCACTGAAGTATTCAGCA
>NW_010312763.1:23121-41618 GCF_000700745.2 Antrostomus carolinensis
ATACAAATTAAATCACAATGAGAATCCCTATTAAATGTAAACTCAAAACAATTATTATTTTAAAATACTTTAGCTCTCTACTGCAAGAAACAAAATCCTATTTTTTTATTCTCCTTTTTTTGAGATACCTCTTTTAATCCTCAAATCACTAGAAAATGAATTACAGAAAAATGTTGAAGGTTTTATTTTACATCTCTTGTTCAGACAAACCACACAAGATATAGCAAACATGACCAGCATAGAAATAAAGCATTCTGTCAAAATCAGAGTAGTCGGTAAATACAGACTCTCTTTGTTTAGACATTTATTTTATGTTTACAGAAGCTGAAGGATAGCTATGCCACAGAATCAGGTATAATTTGGTTCAGTGCTTCATAAGCACTCTGATATTATCTGCCAAAGTCCCTGAAAGTCCTTCGCTACCCAGCCCTGGAAGTATCTTACTCAGAACTGCTTCCCAGTCCTTACTGCTACAACATCAAGCCATTTTAGAACCAGATACTTGAATTCTAATAAGATTATACTTAGTCAGTTACTCAATGTGTTATAGACTATTAAAACACAATTGCTCACCACACTAACCCAGACTTCAAAGGAGTAAATTCTAGGGAGTAAATCGTATTCCGTATGCCATAGATGGTACTAAGATTATTGACCTTCTAAAGGGGAAAAAATTACCCACACAACCCCAACCCCCAATTTCACTGGTACCAAAGTCTTGGAAAAAAGACTGCAAGAAAATCCTCCCCTCTGACAGAGAGAAGATCCCCAGCTTAATAGGGCACAATAGCTACTGACTCATCAGCACTGTTCCTGCATCCCTTCTCAGGGGTCTGTATCTATTTTTTGTGTTGCACACAATATCACTCAGATATTTTCCTTCGTCAGCTCAACTCTGACTTCAGCATACCAGTTGCATCAGTAATATCAATTCTGAATTTAGGACTTCTGATTATCTTTCCTATTCCACTCCGTAACACCACTTTATAGTACCATGTTTGTATTATGCATATGGCATCCAGGGTGATGGAGAAAACAGAAAGCTGTTATACAGAGGAATAACTTAAAAATTTACTGTGCTAATGCAAACAAATTCCCCAAGCATAGACAGATGATGCCATAGCATCCAATTCTGTGCATGGGAATTGATGTAGCAATATAAACACACAGAGAAAGAGGAAACAAAATATATGCAATGCTGATAGACGGTAAAAAGCAGAAGCACATCTTGATCAAACCAGAAAAAGAAAAAAAAAAAAAGAGGACATCACTGTGCCAGGACTCTGTAGATGGATTTGTGTTCCCTTTAGTGTGTATTCTCCCACAAACATATGCTCACATGCCTGATGTGCAATGCCACAGTTATCATTGTAAGCACAGCCAAAAATATCACAAGAGATAATTCCCTGCAGATGACAAAATAAATGAGAGAAGTCTATAGCATAAGGTGGACTCAGAAAAATGCAAGGTTGGGGAGCAATTTCAACTAGGACTTGGAACAGGTTTTTTTGTTGTTGTTGTTTAATTTTGTTTTAAGCAATGCTTCACATGGGGTAACCTCCCATTGCTTTCTAATACTGAAATGACACATGGCTGTGCAGCTATGCCTTGTGATGACTTGGTGGTTTCCAAGCCCTGTTTCTAATCTAGGAAAAAATGCAAACCATTTTCCGAAGTAGTAGCAGCACCTGGGACACTAAACTCTGAAGTGTTTTTCTGCCTTTCTTGTCTGTCTCTTTAGATGTGTGTAAGTTGCAGCGTCTGTCATTAGTTTCCATCTTGGGGGAATTGTTCCCATTTTAATTTCTCCCACTGAATGAGTGAGTAGAGGGTGACCACCGATGTTTAATTACTGTAGATCTACGCTCAGTTCTAAATGCACTCATCTTAGGATGTACCTTATTATTTCCTACTGTACTTTTTTTCTGACATCCTGTTAAATTAAGAATAATGAGTATTAGTTCAAGCCAATTCTAAGACTAGTATAATGAGTAGATTCCCTTTCCTCTTCCAGGATATTCCTCCCGGAGTACAACAAAAAAATCACTACTGCTCTTATTTTTTACATAGACACTGTCTTTACTTCTACAGGAAGGACTAAATGACTACTCTTAAGCCTCATTTTCACTCATACACTTTTTTTTTTTCTTTAGAGAATACTGTTTTTCTTGGTACTGTACTGATACGTTTGCCCTAAAGTCAGTAGAAGTCCCATTTACTTCATAAATGTCCTATTCTTTTTCTGTTGTATCCTTTCATCCTTTGCTTCTAAAAGGAGTACTTCTAAGCTCACCACCTTGTCATCTAGACATTTATTGGTCCTTGCAAATTCATTTTACACACTGTAATTTTTCCTTTCTCCAAATGCCAGGCTGACACTTGACCTGACTTTCTGCTTCAGGTGTTCTTTAAGCGTTTAAAATTTTCTATTCTATTCCTGGGATCAGAGCACTGCCCATCCTTTATTCTGGACTGGGAACCTGCTTCTGGTGGGCTAAATATTAACATATTATCAAACATTAATTCTGGGCTTTCCACAAACTCAGTGCTACAATGTTGCACAACTGAACCACAAACTAGTTGAAGATGCATTGTTAGAAAATCTCAGAAATCAAATTTTTACGCCCGTTTTTGCCTTTAATTATTATGTCTTACCTTCCAGATTTTTGTAATAAGTTTTGCTCATTAGCTTTCTTTGCGTCAGTTAACCTAAAACTACTAAAAATATGAAGAGTTTCAACACCTGCTCCTACTCTCTCATTAAAGCCGTTCTTTTACCATCTTGCTGCACAAGCCAGTCGTTCCTTCAGGTGAAAAATAAAGTGCCTTCTAAATCTCCTTCAGTTGTTTTATACATTTCCAAAGAGGTTCAATTTCAGAGAGATATTTCTTCTCTCCCTCACTCCCCAGTTTGCTTACCTTGGAGCGGCAGCCATCACTCGAACCCATGAATCAGAAAGTCTCACATCAGAGTTTCTAAATGATCACTATAACTAGCATCAGCCTCTGCACAAGGTGATACACATCCAAGAGTACTAATGACAAGCACTTTGGAAGGTTCAGTATTCAACAGAGAATGAACTGAATATTGCTTAAAGCAGAACCATCAGCAGCCACAAAGAGAAATTGAGAGGTTATCCGAAACGAACCGTTGTCTAGCTAGCTTATAGACAAAAGCTGTATTTTTCTTTTATTAACAAAGGAAAAACAAGGCTTATCCATTGACAGACTTGCATTTCCTGCACAGATACAGCACAGATAGTTAAAAAGACAAAAACAATAGGATGCTGATCAATGCTATGGTCCCCAGCAACACACAAACAAAGAAGTACAAACTTCCACCATCTCAATCTTAATCAGAGTTTGATACAAGTTAGACTGAACCAGCTGACACCTCTTCACTGGCACACAGCCACTTCTGTGGATGGAGCTGTTGATCTCATTACAGTTTGCAGTAAATTATAGTAGACATGTCAATAGTTATCAGCACTACTCAGAAAGGAAGTTGGAAAGCTCTGGCCTCCAAGCAGCCCTTTCTCCCACAGAAGAGTTCCCGTCACATCAAAGTTGGTAAACACTGCTAGATGTGGTAGTTGTGAAAAAGACACTGACAGATTCAATTCTGTTTTTATGGCACTCCAAAATCTCTATCAGAAAATTAATTCATGTTAAATAAATAAATCTACTCTTTTTAAGAGGTCATTTATAATTATTTATACTCTAGTTTGAAAGCATTTTGCAGAGTGCAGTTCTCTCTAATATAATTATCTCACAAACTGCATTTTATGGCAAATCTGGATTGACAGACCTAGTCTGGAATGTCAACAGTGAGACTACTTCAATGTGAAGCTTCAGTAGGTGTTTATAACAAGTATTGACAAAAGCAGGTAATAAAATACTACACAGCCTTAAGACAAAAATTAATGAGACTATCAACAGTAAGGAATTAAGAAGCTGGTATGTATTCTGTTCCAGAAGCAGAAATGACACAATCGGTTGTCTCAATGTTAGCTTTCATGCTGACTGTAATGCTACAGACCTTGTTCAGACATCTGAATTATCACATCTAGCTTCCCACAGAAGAGCTCCTCAGCTGCCGTCCCATGGGCCTCACCAGTCCGGGTACAGCCCAACAGTACCACGTTCATGCCATGAGCAGCTCCCCTCACCTGGAACAGCCCCTCATCCCTCCAGCACTCCCCCTCCCCACAACTCTAAGTGATGCACTCACCACCCAGCACAGCAAAAGGCATTGTTCAGCTACCTGGAGGAGTACGGGGGCATTTCCCTTTGCAAAGGGCTGTGTAGAGCTGATGGAGAGATTTATCCACACCTAAGCCTTGCTCAGGACTCGGCATACCCATGGGAGATTGCTACCAGCACACCTAGTAAGGCAGTTAAAAAACAGCTCCTTCCACTGCACATTGGGCAGCCCTTTCCCGCCAAAAACTTTCCCACTCCTCTTCCCATCCCACCCCACTCCTCTTCCCCATCATCCTCTTCTGTCTCCACCTCTGCAACCTAAGTTTTTGTTCTTTTTTTTTCACCCACTCTCTCCTTCAATATTTGCTCACTAACTCATGCAAGTTGTCCAGATCACCACTTTTTCCTCTCCTCAAAAAGGTGATTCTGCTCACCCTTCACATGGAGTAATCTGAAATTTTACTTTTTCCTCAGAGAAACACAGCTCAAACAATTAGCAATCACCCAAGACTTCAATAAGAGTTCAAGTTAAACTTTCGAGAAATTCAAGACAGATAGTCTTCCAATAGAATTCTGTTCCTCTTCCACCTTATGTCAAAAGACCGTCCCATTTTGCAGCTGCAAGCAAATTGGAAGTAACAAGACTGAAAATACATTTTTCATTCTACAGGATATCCTGACATTTCAGATCATTTTTTATAAATCAGAACAAAAGACTAAAACTCTAATGCTGCTAAGTCATATTCATTTCATAGCATTACAGAATGGTAGCATAAAATAGTAAATAAAAATCTCAAACATACAGTTAAATTCATTTCAAAAAACCTCATTATAATAAAAATAAACTAATAGTGCTACATTAGCCATTATTGGAACAAAAATGAAAACTTTTTTCATCAAAATGCAAACATTTCCATAATGGATTTTTACCAAAACTGCATTTATCTTTTACCACTCTTTTGCAGCAAAAAGGCACTGTACAGTTTTGAAAAGCTTCAAAGTAATATCCAGATTTAAGGGTACTCTAATCCACCCATAACATTACAGTCACTACACATTTAAGATGACTGTCTTTCACCTTGGCAAAATTCAACCTTATCATGATACACCTAACCACTTAAGTTAATAGAGCACTGCACATACAAACACTGATTTTTGTTTCTGGTGCTTATGTCCTAAGAGAACTGAGCATTATATTTACAAATATTCCATAGAAAGACGTTTTAATCCACAAATTCCTACATTTACCTTTTATTTCCTGGCTGTTGATTTGAACAACAAGATATGCTGGAAATTTGTGGGCACAAATTTCTGCATGATTGAAAGCAAAATAAAATACTTCTCAATGGGCATTTATTTTATGTGAAAACTAACTCTGGATGTTATTACTTCATTGCGGAATTCAACTTTTATACTGCTTCCTAACTATAGCAAACTGGGCATTTCTGAGAAAAGCCTCTATGCAAAATAGCATTTCAGGGTCTATTTAGAGATTTTATTCACTCATGATCTTTTCAACCATATTTGATTCAGAGAACTGTCAGAATTAAGTCCCCTACCAGGTAATGATTTCCTACCTGTTCCCCAGACTCTCTCACAGATGCAGGTACTCTCTTTACATACTCCAATGATCCTCTTTTATACAGAGAAATCTACAGTTTGGGCAATAAATGACCCTTGAGCTAGAAGCAGAAAAAGCTATCAGGTAACAGAAGCTGCTTCATGACTCTGAAGCTTTCTGGCTTCCTTCACACAAACTGAAGCATTAACACACCACAGAGAAAATGACCAAACTCAGTGTCTAAGCTCTGATAACAACAGAACAGCCACTTGAATTTCCAGTTAAGGAAAGAAGCCTAAAAAAATTTCAGAGCTTGTCAGTCTCATTGTATTTTAATTAAATTGCTCTGGACCTGTAGTCACACAGCAAGTCTCTAGGGCAAGCTGGTATAGTTTCAACCTTTTTAGGTACTATCAATAGAATTCAACATCTCTTGTACATGTGAATGAGTTGCTAGCTAGAACACAGATTTGCTAAAAGATGTAAAGAAAAGTTTCATAAGTTATTTGCAATGATTATGAAAAGTTTGACAGTAGCAATGTAAACAAGAACATCTGGTTAGTGGCCAACCCAGAAGACAGACAAACATCATTTTTTAATACAAAAATTAATACATAGTGTTGTCTGTTTGATATTAAAAAAAAAAAAAAGTTGTAGTACAAAATCTATGGTTTCAAAATGTAATTTCAGAATAATACTAACTACAATCTGACTCTAATTTTATCTTCTGCATTCAAATTTTGTTGAATACATGCTATGAGTATTTTCTATTAAAAAGCCCATACAACAAATTTCTAAGTATCTCATTTGAAATTCTGTTCTATCCTTCAAAATTTCTAGTACTGCAGCTGCAAAGGCTGTTAAGTCTGCCTGGCTTTCTGACCATTTGCAGTTACACACAAAAATATTTGAGCTGCCGAATTATTTCAGTCATATTCCTGTTAGATTACAGACACTTCTGCTTAATCCCCCACCCCGCTTCTCATTGTTGGAGCTTTAGGTTATGTAATTGTCTGTGATATAACATAGTAATTTGTAATATAACCAGATGCAACACAAAAACAAAGGTCTTATCGTAGGTATACAGCACTGCAATGAATATTCTCTGGATGCTGTTTATTCTGTGTTCATAGATTACACTGTATGTTTGATAAAAGTACAAAGACCTTTTTTAAAGGTGCTTCACTAACACAACTATAGTATCTTCTGCTTTGCTTCTTTAATCCCTGAGGATCTTTTTAACAAGCGTCTCCCACAGAAACTGATTAAAACCCACATCTTTTGATTACAAGAAATAGCACAAAGAGTAGTTAATATCAAGTGTTAGTAGTCATGCTGAAAATGCATTTTAACAAATTGTTTTCTTTGATTTATTTATTTATGGATGTCCATGAATGAGCACAGTAGGTCATTATATTACAATATTTCAGCATCAACAGGAAACCACAGTCCATTATATGATTTATTGCATGACAATTCTTGTACTGGAATAAAATAAGAAATCAGCTCTATCAGTGTTACGCATTACAAAGGAAATTACCTTGGTACAATCTGAAATTCACTTAAAAGCATGAATATTTACTCTTTATGATAGCTAAAACCATAACTCTCCCCATTTCAGGTCTTAGGTCAAAAAATAAATAATTCAAAGTTAAACGTAACATGAATAATCTGTATTTAGTAGTAGAGTAAACTTCTCCATGATGGGACATCTTATTTTTCTGTTAAAGCACCTACTAAAAAATATTGTGGCTCTTCTGTATGACATAAGTCACTAGAAATTAGTTTTTTTACTACATGCTTTTGCAGTCTCTGCTTCAGTTTAGAAAACTCCCACAGTCACATTGGCTGCAGAATGGAAAGTTACAGAGGGAGTGGAGTAAGGTTTTCGCCCATGTTCTGTTGGGACTTGGTAGGAGACTGTCCATAATTTAAAAGTAGAAGGAAAGAATGAGCCCTCACTACAAGGAGTGATAACAAAGAAAAATCTAGTCCTTTGCTGTATCATTTCCCAAGGCCTCCTGAAATTTCAATTTCCAAATAGAAACTTCACATATAGGAGAAATTTACTGAAGCCCAGAGTTACAAATCCTCATGAAGTTCAAAAGCACAGTCCTCTTCCAGAGGACACACTTAGCCCTGAATGGATGTGTTGCCACAGCATCAGGGAGATGTGCCAGACATAACAGAAAACATTCACTCAAGATGCATCACTTACTGTACAAGTACAATTTTTCTGTATTAATAGGTATGGAAAATGTACAAGAGAACAAGTTACCACTTGTAACCTTTCCCTCTGTGACCTCCCCCTTTGTTCATTAAGCAGGTCCAATCTAACTTGAGTGGCACCTTTAGGATGCCTTCTTCCTTGCGTAGCAAAACAAGTTTCAAACAGATACTATTTAACACTAAACTGAAAAGGACCAAAAACTATAAACTGTAAACATATACAAAGTAAAGCAAGATCATAAAATATACTAGGGACTGTTAACTCAAACTTGCTTGTTTCAACAACTCAAAGATGAATCTCACAGTGGAATCCACTGCTAATTATCTGAAACCTAACCGGAACTTAATATGATCTAGGCTGTTCTAATTTCCAGTTTCATGTCTTCCGTAGGATTACATGAACTCTAGCATAAACAGTCTGCAGAGTGAGAACTTGTTTCCATTCTCTGGTTCCAAGGTAAACCCTTCAGAATCATTAGCTAGGCAGTAGAGAGCAGTATTAACATAATTACACCCACAACCCAGGGTTAGCTGCAGGGGGAAGGAAAAAAAAAAAGAAAAAACCCACACCCTTGTAAATCAAGTAACATTTTGGATATCTGTGGGTAATCACTAGAGAAGACTATCATACAAACACTTTGCTGATAGTTTCCCAGTCTCCAACCCTCATTGCCAGCTCCCTTGCCCTCAAGAGTGAATTCTGTTACCCTCTTTGACTTTGTGAGGGTTGTCTGATGATATCAAGTAAGGACTTATATAGAGGTTCAATTCATGCACATGAAAATGTCACTTCTTACCATGGTTTACAGCTCAATTTTTGATGAAAGAATAGGATTTTGAATAATTCTAATAACTCTGAATCTACACATCAATAACTCAGGGCTGACTGACCAACTGTGCCTGTCTCCAAAGAGAGGCTCTGCAGTACACTGCTGAAGTGTGGTTAGCCATTCCTTACAACACAACCACGAAAAAGGGCAGTGACCCCCATCTTGGTGACCTTGCATCTCAATTAAGAGAAGGGTAAATTCTATCAGACTCCCAGTAAACTTTTGTACAAAAGAACCAAGTCATTTAAATTCCAGATGGCCTGACATTTTAAGAATTTGTAAAAATAATATGACTTTTCATGCTTAATCAAAACTGACAGATACTTCGAGTGAATTTATTTGCTAATAGCAGATTTGCAATTGATACGTTTGTGATCTAATTCACAAAGTGAGCTGATAAATATTTGTGTCGTTATGAATCGTTGACCCACTGTACAAAGTATTTATGCACAATTATCCACACGATTGTTCCTATTTAATACTTGACTTCTCTTCTGAGACTACCAACTAATTTGTCAAAGTTGCAAGGTTTGTACAGGTGTCCTGTAAAAAACTAAGAAGCAGTATAAATTACCTATCGTATTTCTTACAGGCCACCTACCAGCTTATCAGGTGGTTAAAATTTGACTGATGTGATCAAATTGAAATCTATGACCTAGTGTGGAAGAGATTCTCTATCTCATTAACAGTTCCCTGGAGCAGCTCCTTAGTAAAGAAATATTTTGCTTAGTGCCCCGTTTCTCAAATAGTTTTGTCACTGAGCAGAGTATTGCCATCAACATTATGTGAGGCTGAAATAACAACTCAGCGAGGGAGAAACCCAAAAGAAAATAAGGTCAAACTCAATGGGCCCTGCAAAACAGACTGCACACTTATGAATAAAATTCTCTGCTAATGATTTTCCAAGTCTCTGTAAAATCCCAATATTTGGCAAAGAGTGTTCCAGTTCACATTTTAACATCCTCTGGCATAAACTGTCATGCTTTAATTAAACACAGAATGCAAATCACATCCCCAGGAGATTATGCCTCTAGCTGCTTCTCTTTCAATAAGCCGGTATGGAAATCAACCACGGCAGTAATGTAAGCACAGAGACCACGGCAACTGTGCACCTCATGGGCTGAGCTCCCCAAACACCACTCCAAGGGGCAACTCCTGAAGAGTTATTGGGGACATCGCTTACAGCCAGGCTCCCTGTTGGCAGGCAGGAAGCCATCCATCTCTGCTGTTGTCTTCCTGATCAGTAGGCTGCATTTGCTAGCAAACACAAGACAGTTTGATTAGCCAGGCTAGTCTTACACACATTTCATTGCCTTCAACTCCAGGGAAAAAAAATCTGTACTCCAAGGCTCTGTCCAGACTGCTGCTCCCCATGGGAAAGCCCCCACTAACCTTGGGAAATTATGGGAGCTACCCTTCATAGGGCAAATAGCAGATAACACTTTTCATCTACTATTATAAACTACCCTGAGTAGACAACATCATGTAAGAATTGCACTTCCATGTAAAACCATTTTGTCTGGTGGCTATCTCTCTATTAGGAAGCTAGGAAAAATACAGACACAAAGTGGAAACTAAAACCATGCTGACAAAGAAAGATCATGCACTTCCAAGTGTTGCGTCAAGATATGCAATATATCTTCATTTTCTCTCCTCCTCAAATCTACCAATTCAGGGAAGTCAGGCATGTTTTCACAATAAGTAAAACCTGAGAATGGGAATGGAACCAAAATTATGCTTAGTTTATCATACATGGAACCAACCAGAATTCTTCCAAGGCTGCTGAAAAAAATTATATAGAGACACAGCTACCACATAGGTAAGATTTGTTATGTAAATCTTAAGTCTAACTTCTGACAACTGCTAATCCAAATATCAGAGTGTAAGCATATAACACACTAGGCACAGTACTGGGAATTCACTGTTGAAGAGTCCCCTTTAACTTCAAAAGCAATTTCTGAGATCTAGGAACTCTGTACAACAGCAGGAAAAATCCTCAGGAATCTTTCCTATGAAAAGAGTTTATCCAAGATGACTGACGGAAGTGAGAAAGGTACAGCTCATCCTATGGCCTGCACCACGGAAAACAGATAAGCAAACAGAGAGTATGCATATATTTTAAAATATCTGAAGCACTGTATTCTAGTGTGCATTTACTTTTTGTATTAAAAAAAAAAAACGGAAAATCCACTCCACATCCATGTGAATCTTTCTAGACAGACTCAGTATTCAGAATCAAACTTCAGAATCAGTATTCTGTTCTGAAGAGCTAAAATGTACTTAACCCCTCTGTCATCATCAGGAATTATTATTTTTCCCAAAATTATTTTTTTAAACCAAGATTCTGTAATTTAGGGTCCTGTATAAAGTACCTGAATGCATAAAACCTCATTTTTCTGCAACATGCCTTTACATCTTTCAGGGTTGTCATTGTCAGAAGGTAATTCAGTGTAGGAACCCCTGCAGCCATTCTTCAGACCTAGTTAAAGCTGCTGTATAACTTGTTCTTTGCACTGAAACATTTCACTGATGCTGTCAGCATCTCTCCTTGGCTAAGAGAGACATGCAGTACTGGAGCTGGTAAATGGAAAGTGAGGGAAAGACAAGCTCTGGAGGAAGTATCTATTTCACCAGGAAAATAAACTAATTCCTCTAACCAAAATAAATAGCTGTGAAACATTAGGTGTCTTTCATCTTGTGTGGGAGAAACAAAGACATTTTCAATTAGATATTGCACAGAGTTCAAAAGTTGAGGAAATCACATATCAGAAGTTCAACCTTTGATAAAAAAATCATGAACATTTATTATTAATGATCTTTAGTGGTAAATATCTTCATCTAAAATTCTTAACTGATAGGGACTTTTCAGATTTTTTTCACGGGGCAGCAAGAGGAATATTTCACTCAGGCATCTGTGGCTGTGCGTGCCTTCCTTCTCACTGGGGAAAAGATTACACAGTTTAAGCAAAATACAGAAGAAAGACTCTATGTTTAGACAGGCATGTCTATGAATGCTAAATAAGGGGGGAATGCTCTGAAGCTGGTGAAGTTCTTGGAATTTCCACACTGACCATACAGCATACATAACACCTGCCCAATATTAATGAGCCCGAATAAGGAGACTAGAGTGCCTGCATGTCAGAGCTTTCTTTAATGACTAGGCAATAGAACTATCCTTCAGGTCAAGTTTCTTTTTAGGCTAAGAATCAGCAAAAATTGAATCTCTAAAAATATTAATTTATTTGTTTTGTGGCCCAGTTGATGTATCCAGGATCAGAATCGCTGTGGTTCTAAGCAAAATATTACAGTTTAAATCACAGTGCAGTTAGCAATACTTTTCTGAATTAGAGCCCTCATCACTGATGTGACTTTAGGCAATGCTAAGCCTAAAGCTGTTTTGGATTTCAGTGAAACTGCAGATACGTTGCTCCTCAGGGCAGAGGAACAATGGCACAGGACACTCAACAGCAGCAACTTTGTCTAGACACTATACATTTCAGATCTTCTCTGTGAAACTTTTGGCCTTATATAATAAGACGGAAAATCACTTTGTGCCTTTCTTAAGTTTCTTTTTTCTTTCACCTTCATTGAGGTCTTATTTCCCTGGAAAGCAAAGAACCACAAATAACTGGAAAAAAAAATATTTACAAATGCTAATGTTCAGGCACTCCACTAGTAGAAACAAGCATGTATCTTCTCCAAGCATATCCAGAATCCCTTTTGGGTGATTATCAACACAACTCCACTCTAGCGAGTCATCAAAAGAGACTAGTTTCATTTGCAAAATGCAAATACTGATTTCAAACAATGCAACTGTACCAACATTGGTACATATGTGCGCTACTTAGGCCAAACAATTGCTATTTTAATATTTAACTGTAAGATAATACATAGGCTCTTACGGATTCTTATCTACCTTAGAATTTTCCTACCCAAACCAAAGGATATCCTTCAAATGTGTATGCACTTTTTGCACAAATGTATTTTTTTTTAAAAATATCACTGAAATAAAATACCCCACCTTCTTCTGTTAAATACTTAATCTTACTTTGAGAGAAAACTAGAATATGCATTAATACTAAGTCAGTTCCTTGGCCTTTGTTTTAGGCAATCCCTAGCTAAAATTCAAAAGAAAAATCTGGCATGCTGCTTATTAAAGCCACTTACAATTCAGTCCATTTTCTCTAGGTGATGTACATATTTATTCACATTGTGCTGTCACCTTATAGAGGTTTCGCTAGATAATCACTTAAATTTATCTCAGGAAAAAAAATAATTTTAATTTGGTTTTATGACTTTATACACAGGTCCCAAAGCAACAAAAGTAATATTTTGAAGGGAAAAAAAATTATATAGTTTCTATCCCTTCAATTTTGGTTTTTCCTACCTGCTTGCTATGGCAAAATACTTAGCTTCTAATCAAAATAATGAAAGCAAGGCTTCTGTGCCCTGAGGTTTTCATTCGAATAAGCAAGGCAATTTCCATTTCAAATCTATGTTCTGTCATGCTTCCACAAAACAGAAGAGTGTCATTTCTCATTTAATGCAGATGCCAAGTTATCCAGGTTCTTATACCCCTCTAGAAAAACATAAAACAATCTCAGCTTGCTCACTGCTCAGCACAGCTAGCTTCCTTGTCTGCCCTGATGTTTGACCGCAAAGGTTAAATTTAAAGTATGTTAGACTCCTGATTTCTATTCTTAAGTCTGACTTAGCACAGAGATTTTCTGAGGTTACTGTATTTCAGCTTCTCCCCTCACATTACTTTCCTCATACATGGATATTTATGAGCCTAAAGTTTGGTAAAAACTTTTACATACTCAGATAAAAGATGTAGAGTACTGTTGTTATGAAACCAACCTACGCAGCAGCCAAGCTTTGTCAGTTGTGCAATATCATCTCTACCCACTAATCTTGTTGGAAGAAATAATGCACACGTTGAAGTGAAACTACAGATCAAACTTTCAAGCAGAAATCAATTTTCAAAAAAACGTTCTTAGAAAAGCTCTTCTTTAAACAGCATAAGCAACTTGGCAAAGAGTGATTGATAAGTCTGTTTGTTTCATGATCTTTAATTTCATTTGCTGCCCTTGTTACTCTGACCTTAGCAATAGTCCATAAATATTTAGGTAGCTTTCCACCAGCATGCTTTCAGCTTTTGAATACTAATGGTAGCTGTAGTGAAGAAGAAAAAGAATTGCCGTAATGGACCACAGAACTAGCTGTGAATATCTGACCTGCTGTTTGTAAGGTATCCTGTTTACCAGAATTAAAGCAGTCACTAGTAGCACACAGGAACCCATCAAATTCTTAATGAATTGTGAGACTTTGTCGGGAAAATAACAAATATCTTCACCTGAATAAGCATTAATGTTCTAACAACCAGGGGAAAAAAAAAAAAAAAATCAATAGCTGTACAAAGCCCAAGGCTAGGAACAGAAAAACAAGACTGGCATGCATGCAGATAACCTTACCAGGGAAGAAATCAAAGAGATTCTGGTTTTCTCTGCATCTCATCATGGTGCCTGACAGATTATCAACAACTTTAAAAGTATCCTTTGATATAAACACAGTCAAGGCCCAGAGACATGACCTTTTACTACATATATTCCCCAATTCTGCAGCACCCCAAGCTCATTAGACTTCAAAGAAACAATTTTACAAGACCACTCTTGGCAAAGCAATGGCGTGCAATAGTGCGGTGAGCCTTCCCACTGCTTCAGCCAGGAGAAATACAAGCTGGAAAAGAGAGTCACAGAATGCCCTCTGTTCCCTTGGTCAGTGGATGCAGCATCCACATTCATTCTCCAAGGGGACAGGGTCATTCATCCCATGAGGAGGTATTTCCCTGCCAGCTGACCAGATCTGTCAGACATCAGATGTAGAAGCAGTCATTTGCCATTCCCAGAAAAGAGCAGGGCTGAGCATGGGTAACAATTACTACTGAAAGAACAGCAGTAGAAAAGTTGACAATATTCATTTCTACCTTGTTCCCTGATTCTGCTAGAGGCCTTATCTAGACTTTCATTTCTTTTTGCCCTCACTAACCGAAATTGCCTTAAAAATTATCTTGTTACATTGCTATGCTTTCAGAACTGCACAAAGGAGTTGTGAATACTGCAGCACAGTTCCCCTTGCTCCAGAAAGCACCAATCAATTCATCTTGAAAGTAAAAACTACCCTCATAGTTTTAGATGACATCCTTTTATTTTTTCTGTACGTCCAGACCTAGCTCCTTACTTTCCCCCTTCCTATGCTCTGCTTCTTTCCAGGGACTATCCAGAGTAGACAGTCAAGTACCAAGGACTTGTCTCTCTGTGACATCCACTAGAATTTAACAACAGTAAAAGCTCAGCTTTTCTTTTTTTGTAATGTTTTTGAAAATACACTGTAAGGCTAAATGGAACAAGGAACTGGGCTCTGCCTTTCACAAAAGCAGAAGGGTAACAGAGTCTAAAACTTGCCTTAAGAGTCACCTGAGCAAACTACATTGGTGCGTGTCCTCCAAAATCCTCCATTTGCTTTTTTACCTAGACTGAAAAATGAAGTCTCTGGCTGCTAAAAATGTATGAGCAGTGACAAAGCAACGAGATTAACAATATTAAATCAACAAGTAAAATTAAACTATTCACATCACATTAAGAAGCATTTGCACAGATGTAAATTTCTCTACAAGTAATAGCTACACTGAGCTCATAGTCTGGCCTCTACTATAAGGTCCAGAACTGACTAGGTTTGACTGACCCTACACAACCGCCCCCCATCCCCCCAGCACATTACTTATTTTCTCATAAGCAGAATGTATTCATCAGCAGCTCTAAAAAAAAAAAAAAAAAAAAAAAAGACAATAATCTCCAAATTAACTTTCTAATACCTCTTCCAAATTGAGTTAGCCAGTTTCTGCAACAGATTATATAAGACAGTAGTTACTAGTGAGATGATAGTTACCTAGATCTTTTTGACAATTAAGGCTACTTCTCACTGTACATAACCATTTCCTATTTAGTCTGTATTTTAACAACTCTCTCAAGTCCACCAAACATGCCATAGTGGGGTACCATTTTATTCTTGACTTCTGATGCATGAAAACAAGCAAAGTGCACAGTAGCCCTCAGCAATGGTGTGGCTCACAATAAAGAAAAGTAGGCTATCTTTACCATAAATTTCAGTCACCACTGAGATAACAAGTACCCAATGAACAGGGCAAAAAGCATTAGCAGGTTTGAAGCTTCATTTTCTTTTTCAAGTAAAGGAGTTCCGTTGTTACTGCTGCTGGATTGCAAGTTCTCTTTTGTTGACAGAGGTTAGCAGCAAGTGTGAACAGCTGTTATTTGTTATAGTTGTTACTATGAGGATTTTCTTTTTTTTTTTCTTGTAAAATGAAAAATTACTTAGACACTATTTTTCAGAATACATTGGTTCAGATGAAAAGCACAGTTCCTAAATAGACTAGAGCTTCAGGATCTTAACATGTGTTTTCAGAATATAAGCCTCTAATATTTGAGCACAAAATCACCTTCCAGTGATACACCTTCCTTCCAGTATTTACACCTAAAATCAGGGTCTGCCACCTATTAATGTCTGAAGAAAAATTGTTTTCAATATTAACACTGACCCAATGTTCCAGGTCTCTTTAAGCTGCAAATTATCTACTCAGTGTAATGTGCTTATGCACACAACTACTAAAAAATTCATAATCAGTAATAACTGAATCACGAGCCATTTTCTTCAAATACTGCATGTTTAACCTGTTTTCAAGGAGACTTAATGACAGTTGGGAAGAGTTAATAGTGAGAATTTTTTCACACTGAAAGGCCTAAGAAGATAGTAGATAATAATAGTGTCAAACCATCATAGTTTCTTAACAATGTGTCATTCAAAAACACTCTGCCTAATTGTTCTCAATCCTTGCTTTCAGAAGTAACCCAGTTGTTATCAGGCCCATGTAAAGTTCCTAGCAAAGCTTCTTTAATAGAAAACAACATACTTCCATTCAAAGCAATGTAATTGTATCGATTTACATGCCTCAACCCTCTCCCCCAAAACTGCAACCTTCTTAAAACCCCTAAGCAAATACTTAACAAGCAGGTGTGCGCACACACTCTCACCTCCCAACAGACCGGCATTTTCCAAAAGCACAGTCAGGTCATTCAGCAAGTATTCAAGCCTTTGTATTCTGAACACATACAACAGCTCTGCTGTAAGCTTTCATTGTGCATAAACAACAGGGTTTAAAACCCCACAGTATGCTGTCATTTCTCTTATATAAAGATTTTGGCAGTTTTGCTGTTGCTAATGCAGATTGAACGTCCTTTTAGTATCGTATTCTGAGCACTGAATGGGAAGAATGAACTATGTAAGTGAAGGCTGCAAGTACTGTTATTCCAAAAACTATAAGTATGCTACAAAGAAGTTTGTCAGAGAAAGAGTGTCTTTCAAGCCAGTTTCCTTTTACCCACACTTCAAGATTAGGAATCCAGCAGCACCAGCAGTACAGATATAGAATGTGTTAAGTACTTCATCAACACCATCAGTGCAGAGGTGGCAGCAGTCTGGCTGAACTAGAAGAGAATCATATGTGGAAATCCTCACAAAAAACCTGCACTTAAAGTACTCCTGCTGGTACCCTACACAGCATGGGGAAGTTGCACAGCTTCTGCTGTGCTGATAGAAGTACTGACTTTCAGGTAAGTACTTAAAACAAGGTCTCTTTTGCTTATCTTGAGTGGCTTCTAAAGAGAAATTAAAGACCCTAAGATTCTTTTCAAAATGTGTAGAGGGAATTAATCATTATGTACTGGCCAACACAACCTTTCTCAATAAAATGATACCACTGGCTATAGCTTTAGCTATTGCTAGCTGCCTAATAACTGCTGGGATTTACTATGACACATGCACTGCTACTACTTAGCTTTTCATTTTGGACAGAGTTTTAGTACACTTTGGGGATCTAAAAAAAGCACACGACCAACCCCACCATTGTCATCTATAGTGCTTACCAGGTTAGCACCTGTAAACTAGAAAGAGAAAATGTTGAGTCTTGCAGTGAGTGCCACATGAACCAGACTGGCATCTGTGGCTACCTTACAGATAATTACACTTGTTATAGCTTTCCTGTCCGTATTGCTATGTTCCATGGGGTAGTTCATTTTACACTGTTTCTCAGCACACAATAACACTGGAACCTTCATTGCTCACCTCCAGAGACAAATAAACTCACCATGTGAGAGCTGACTTTTTTCAGAGACCTTCTTAGTACCAGGAACATTCCTGAACTTGCCCACTCTTGGTGGTAAGGCACAACTAATGTATTTGTGATAGATACTAATCTTGAGTCATTTGTTCTTACAGACCACGCTGGAGCTGGAGTTAAATAACTGGTTCACCAAAAAGGAATCTCAATCTACATTATTCTCACAAAAACAAGTACATTTATGGCACTCATCCTCTTTGCACCAGCATGACCAGATGATTACATTCAAGAAAGCAGTCTTCAGGGATTTTCTCTATGACAGCTTGGAAAAGAAGCTGTTTCAGTCATTTCCCTTGTCACCAGGAATGTTTAATGAAGCTAAATCAAGTTTTCCTCAGACCTCTATGCATCTGAGCTGCCAATAATGGTCTAAAAAAGATTAGTTCCTTAACCAGTTTTCTCAAAAAGAGGAGTTGCTTTC
>NW_010312763.1:41646-53599 GCF_000700745.2 Antrostomus carolinensis
AAATGCCCTGGGGGAAACAGGTTTACTTTGTCTTTATATTCATCAGCTGCATCTCCAAACTCTCTTTACCCACTCTCTCAAGCTTACACAACTACAGATGGTAATGTCTTCTTTATTCTTTAGCAGCCTGTATGCCTCATCTGCTCAGGGATTTGATCACTGCTTTGCAGCCAACTATGACTTTTAACAAGGCAGAGGTTTTAGATTTATGGACCATTACATATCAGCAGTTGCGACCAATGGGCAGATTCTGTACCAGGTACCTTATTCAAAGAAAACAATACAATAACAGGCCCAGAAGATTTGTCCCATGCTTAGATCAGGTTAGACAGACTAACCCCAAGTGTGTAATCTCTCAAATGTGGGATTAGGGTTACTGCTAATTCTGTAAACCACTGTCTTCTAAATTCAGAGACTTAAATTTATTCTACCATGCTATTTTTTTTTCCCAGAAGACCTGTAAAACTTTGGACATCAAATACAGTTTTAGCATCAGAGGCCAAAGTACTGTAAAAGCACACTTGTGCCAGTAAAGTGACATCGCAATACAAAGTCAATAAAGTACTTGTTAGTATGATTTTAGACTTTATGCTTTTTTTTGCTTTTTTTTTTTCTTTTATTTGCCAGAAGCTCTCTGAATCCACACAGAAAATAGCACAACATTCAAATTGGACACATACACAACATTCATAAAATAAAGGCACCTTCCAGCTAATTTATATTGAAGATACACTCCTGAAGTGGTGTAGTACTTGACTTTCTCAGTTACCTTCTGCATCTGATTTTGCTTATGATTGTGATTTGCTTATGATACAGCTGATCTAGCCCCTCAAACGTATTTTTTCTGTCTGTTTGTGGTTTTGTACAGGTATATTATATTGAATAGGTACTATGATCTGTATCCACATTCTCTTAGATATGAGACAAGAGGAGTCATGATACTATTAAACTGATCTTTTACCTACAAGTTTCAAAATACATGATGCTAGAAGATAACATTTAAATTTAGCACTTAAATTACTTCAGTAAGTATTTAAATTCTTTGAGGTGTGAATGAGGCATTAACTCTGTAGCTGAATTGCTCCATATTATAGGAATATATTTTTTGTTGAAGTAATTGAGTTTCATAATGGGCTAATTCTTGGGAAGTAAGAATGCAGATAGCCTGAAATATATTTGAATTAGTAGACTTCAAAGCAGCTGTACCTAAAAACCAAACAGGGTCAAGCCAACTGTGGGAGTTCTGTTAGAGAAGCACAGTAAGCTTTAGATATGACACACATAGTGAGAGAAAAGTGTATTGTCAAAGTATTTTACTGATTAAAAGCTGCAAAATATAGATTAAGTAACTAGCTTAAGACTCTGCAGAAACACGTCATACAACCAAAATTTGAACCCATATCTTTAGGATACAGGCTTGTTTTCAGGCTGCAAAATGAATTAAAACTGAAGAACTATTATTTTCTTTGTTTTAAGTGTTTGTGTTTTAGCAGGCATGATTCAGGCTGACTTCAAAGTCTTTATTAATTTTTTACCTTTGGAAGATTATTCTTATTAATATTTCTCCATTGTTTTTGTTTGTTTTGTTCTATTATAGATTGAATTCACCCCTGAAAACCAAGTTTAATTATTTTGTACCCGCTTTAATCAGGTTGAAATCTTATTTCATAAATTTAATACAAATTATACATACCCAACACATGCCTTTACTAAGCGATTGCACATGCAGAAATAGTGCCCGACTGTATGGATGTACACCATAGGCACATAACTTGATCTAGCCACAAGCATATAAGCAGAAAGGAGGCCATAATCTGCTCATATTTACACAGGAATAAATCAATAACAGTCTTACAGTGGTAAAAAGAATTACACTAACTTTTAAAATATATGTATAAATATAACAAATACACACACATACTGCTACAGTGGTTTTGTGTCCTTGTGTTTCATCACAAACTGGGGCAACTAGCATTGCTGGCCTCCAACCTGCAGGAAATCAGGGCTCCAATATTCTACAATTCCTGACATCCCACTCTACCAGAGGGATACCTGAGACATCTGCATACACACATGGTCACTCATTGAAACTGTAGAGAGTGGCCAAGGAAAGGGCTGAGTATCAGCATATTTCATCCCAGTACGTGTGAAGCCATCCTGTGGCTCCAACTTTCCAGCATCCTGCAGGCTGCTTGTTCATCTGATTCATGCAACAGCATGGTAAAAGTTAATAATTCAAAGTGATCATGCTTTTACAGCCATCCACCTTTTACTAAATTAAAAATTGTACAAGGCTCAATACAAGCCTTTAATGAAAGGCACATCCTACAATGTACCTTTTTGTTGAGCTTGAACTCTCCTGCAAAAATTTTCAAATATTAAAATGAAAAATATGAATCTACTTTCCACCTTTCAGATGTTCATATTCAGTTATGTAGCCTCTTTCACACTGTCTTTATTTCTAACCTGTCTGTATAAGCACAGTCTGCTTGCAATTCCTGCATAAGAATTTCTGAATAGAAAGAAGTTGACAGTGATTTTTTCAGATTATGAAAATATTCAAATTGATATTCAGCTACATTTTTCAAAAAAGACCTGTAACTGTACCAATACAAATCATTTCTGTACCCAATCAGTCTATTATTATATTCATAAAAGTTATTTTACAGACTTGAAATCCCTCTATGGTGGATTTTATTATTTGTTCTTTGTAACATTAGCACTGTTATGCCCTTGGAAATACCCATGACACCAGTTGCTGAATCTTTTTCGTGTTATCTGTTTAAACAAGAGAAAACAATTTTTCTCCAGTAGGTCTTGAAAATAACAATAATACGGACACTTGATATATACAGAGAATTTATACAAAACAAGGTGAAGGGGAAAAGGGAATAACTGAACACTCAGAATAAGAGGTTCAGGTAAATGACTGAAATTTATGGTTTTAATAAACATGTAAAGGACATCAGAAACAGATTTAAAATCAGCTTCAACTGGCAACAAATGCAGTGTGCTGTGTTCTGCCATGACATTTACCTCTCCCATAATTTAAACCAAGATACATTTTAGTGGTTTTGCAGTGAATAGCTGGTAGAAAATAGGCACATAGATCACCCTGGTAAAGAGACACGTACTTCAGTCAGGTGGTAAGTAATAAAATTAAAGACATAATGAATCCTATTATTTCCATGTGAACAAGGGGAAATTTTAAAAATCACTATAAGCTCACAACCAAAGACCTCATTTTTAAAAATGTTGATCAATTCCTTATGATAATAAAGACTGTTACAATAGAAGACTGTTAAACAATCTGAAAATATCAATTAAAAGTCCCTTATGGCACTCAATATTCAGTAGCAAAACTATCTCAATTTTTAAAGTGTAAAAATCCTCATAATTAAGGAAAAAACATTTTTACAAATTTTTCAAGCTATATTGCTGCATTCTTCTCTTCAGACTGATTTAATGACCACAGAAAGCATTTTCTAGAAACCTTAAATCATGCAGATAAATTATTGAATTCAGTTGACAACTGCATAAGTTGCATGCAGTGTTTTATTTTTCAAATATAATGAAAATCATCATTAAAGAAGTTGTGCCATTCATTTCAGAGTTCTCTGGTATCTCTTCTCAAGGAGTGAGGAGTCCTGTAATGCTAATTCAAAGCACAGAAGCGTACAGTCACCTCTACTCAATTTGTGACGTAATCAAAGGACAAATTTCACTCCACGAAATTTCATGGCCACCCTAGGCAGAAGGCAGCTCAGTTTACCTCTTTGAACAGTAAAACAAAGAGATTATGGGAAAAATCCAATCAAATCAAGTTAGTTCTTATGGCAAAGTCCACTTAATTCAGAGAGTGACAGAATTGCTGAGGCTGGAAGGTGAAATCACTGCCCCACTCAAGAAGGGTCAGTGACAGCGGATTGCCCAGGACCATTAGAGTAGAACAACTTTTCCACAGAATTCAGCAATTACCATGAAAAAACACTCTTCAGGATAAAGTATCTCAATTTATGAAAAAGGAATAATCACTTGATTTAATTTTATAGACTTTTCAGAGAAAATTCTGTACGTGTTGCTCCTTCCATACCCACTAAATTCTTTGGCTTACCTTATTAGATATGCAAAATAAACACTACATTTTTATCAAAAAGCACATTTCTCAATAGCTGTTCACTAACACTGATTCTTACATAATTTTTTGCAAAATCCAGATAGATTAGATTTTCCTAATCAGTGGGTTTCCCCAGCACAGACTGTCATTTAGCATACATGGTATAATTCCATTTTCAAAACAAAGCAGACCTAGTTAATCCTTATGCATCTCATGTTTTACACTTCACAGAGGTCAGAGAATAAGTTGAAAGAAATATAGACTCAGCAATATTTTTCTCTCTTTTAATGGAACATAAACGAAAATGATGATATTGAAATCTGAAACTGTGAAGCATATGTAAATTAAAGTCTCTCTCACTTCAGTTATGATAGACAGGATTATATCCAATAATTTAATGCAAGTTCTCAAGTACCCAAATGATATTACATAGCATCAAATAACCAACTAAACATAGTAAAACACAACATATGAGATTAAATTGGAAAGATTATTTTGTCAAACTACTTGCTGCTACTTAGTGACCACTAACATGCAGAACTGTTATTGGGTAAGATTTCATTCTTGGAAATATAGCTTAGTATTTCTCAGTATGCAATAGCAAATTGGTTTATTGTAATATTCATAACCCCCAAAACAATTTGACTCAGTAATAAATTTCAAAAGTTAAATCCATTTGTGTTTTTAGGGAGTCACTGATAGACATTAAAAGGAAAGAAACTAGGATATGCAAGCCAAAATAGGTAATGGGAGACACTGACAAAAAAGGCAAATGCATAAATAAAAGCTACAATTGAAAGTCCATGCACTAACTTCAAACAGGACGTGTGGCTATTTAACAGTCTGGAAGTGGTTTGAATAGCAACAAACCGTATGTCAGGGGACTTGAGTCAGTAGAAGAGTAATTGTCTGTTAAGAGCAATAACGGTGGAGACATTATATTCATGGCTTCCCTGATACAGATTAAATGGAATAGATGCTGTGAACAAGAAATTGTAGTTTCTGTAGCTTAAAATTCACTTAGATACTTTACTCTTATAGTAACCCAGACAACATTGCCACCATTAATCTAACCTTGATCGTAAATCTTCAGCTCCAGCAGAATATACAACTGCAGATCAGGTTCAATATGCATATCCTCAGCTAAAATACAAGGAGATTTTTTTCAAGGGCATTTCCCAAAATGAATCACCTGCAGAAGTGGAAAAGCTCTTTTCACTTATTGCACTAATAAAGATATTTGGAATTTTAACATACTGCCTTTTAGAAGATTATTGTTAGACAACTGATTGAGATAGTACTTATGACAGCTATAAGTTACATGGGTTGAGCTAATTAAATCTATGTATGTACATTTTATGCCCTGCTGAATCAAAGTTTAACAAATTTCATAACACATTCAGTGGATCTACTTTCTCATTTGCTGATATGTTCCACATTCAGTTCAGAAATATGTTTAAGTTTACAGATTTCAAAGGAGTGGTAGTGCTGAAAATTCTAAGTTTGATTCCTTGGGAAACAATTGGAGCTTAGTTAGGTCCATCTAACTTGATTCAGTTCAAGTTTGAAATTGTATGTCTGTACATGGCTCCTATATGATATTCACAGAAACAGAAAAACTGCTCTGAACTGTCTTCTTCATCTCCTAACCCATTCCATACATATGTTTGAATAATTACACAAATATAATAAAAAGCATATTTAGAAAAATCCAATTTTAAATACATGTTTTGCTGCAACAAATGGCTTTTATGGTGTAGAACAGTATGTATAATACAACTCCAAGGTTACTGCTGTTACTTGTTGTGATTTCAAAATAACACGTGACAGGGTCCTCTGCGTTACTGGCCTTGTTACTGTTATAGTTTCTAGGGTAACCCACATTCTGCTCAAGACCATATAGTGCAGCTAGTGTCTTGAGACCTCATGCCTGTACCTCAAACAGATGAATATTTAATGTGCTATGGACAAGCTCCAACTCACACAGTAGCATTTAAAAAAAAAAAAAAAAACAAAAACCAAAAAAATCCTTACAAGAACAGTCTCTAATCCCACAGCCTGTTATGAGTTCTGCTAGAATTTCACGAGAAAAAGTCAAGAACAAACTTGGCACTTGCATTTTTTTTTCTTCTCCCTTTAAAAGACAAGGTGAATGTTTTCCTTAGTCAGATATCTGGACACTATTCCTCACCAGAATGCTCCTGAAGCAAATGTGGAGGTGATTCTGCATGAGGAGAAATGTTCAGAGAAATGTTATCAACAACTGAAAAAGTGAATGAAGATGCTGAAACCCATTGGTCTGCAGCTGGTTTCTCTGCTCATTGTTGACACAGATTATAGTCTACAGGACAGCAAATCCTCCAAACCAAGTTTATATATTTGTTTTGCACAATTCCACTCCGCTATTTGAAATAGCTGCTCATTAAATAAAAATCTAATGTCTTTCAAGACGTTGCTCTGACTTTGTGGAAAATGCTTGCTTTTTCCTGATGTCTGCTTTTCCATGATAATTACATCTTTCTGTAACATTAAAACTACCTTTATTAAAACTGTTTTGCACAGTTTTGTTTATTTGTGAGAAAACAACAGCCACAGACACCTAGAACCCAGAAGTCACTTCTGCAAGAATTAGAATCATGTATGGTTAGTTCTTTGGCTTATCTTCCAAATGCAGTGTGCAAACATGTATATATACACAATTCTTATCTTTAAAACTATAGTCAAGGTTAGACATAATATACAAATTAGAAGAAGAGAAAAAAAACAAAAAACCACAAATCTGTTAGTAGTTATTTAGCAGAGATTTAGTTACTATGGTGATGGGTTTCTTGTAACTACCACAGTCAGAGACCACAGGGTTTTTGGCAATGTATTTTTTAATTATGTTCAGAACTTGTAATGAACTACAGAACTATCTTTATCCTCCTCTAATGTTTTAAAAAACACCAAAATACCAAAATCACTGAAAGAGACAGATTCGACAGGTAGGAAATGCTAAGCAGAAAGGGGTTACGAAGAAAAAGATTCTCCATGATTTTTCTTATGCTTTAACATGTGGATATTGAGCAAATACGCTACTGAATTAAACATCAACATTGACGTATTTATTTGAAGTTAATATCAACTGAAATAAAACAAAGGTAAGAGACAGTAAATTTTAATATCAACTAAAATGAGCACTCATTTTCTTTATATAATTACATGCTGTAAATTTTATTGCAAATACTTCTTGTGACATAGGTACAATATAGTTTTTAAGGTTAGTTCAAGTTCAATATGTGGGCCAGCAATGAAGGTGAGTTTTGGTCTAGATCAGTGCTCCAGATCTGTAGAGGTTAGGGGAATTTAGAATCATATTTACAACCGTTAGCTTGGCAAACATACATAGCATCATAGGGAGATGATTTCCAGTTGGCCTAAAGGTGGCAGCAATCGGCTCTGAACAGTTCAATGCCTATCATCAGTCTTACCCAGTTTGCCATTTCAAAGTGAAGATGGGGCTCTGGGGCAGGGTTTTCCTAAGGGATTGGGGTGGGATACAGATACCTACTTGCCATTTATGCTTCTAAAAAATTCCTTTCCTAATAACAAAGCAAGCTAGAACCTGAGAAATAACACTTCTCATCTACCTACCCACCTATCTCCCAAATCTTAGCTACTTCTGCATACAATATTACTTTCAGAAGTCCTTGACCTTTGCATTTAAATTCAGAGACAGCCATAAGTTAAAGCTGGGGGGTTGTGGTATTTGTTTCTTTTTTGTTATATTACTTTTATCACTTTCAAACTGTGTTTCTAGATAGGATGACTATGGATAAGGTTGTCCATCAAGCTAGAAGTACACTAACTGAGATAAGTTAAAACACAACACTATTTTTCCACTTCCACTTGACTACATTTTCCACTGTAGCTATATTTGGTGAGGGGGTTAGTTGTCCTTTTCTCATACTTGTTAGAGAAAGAAGTAAAATAATTAGAAGCAGTGAATGCTGTTTTGCATGGAGCACCAAAGTCCTGAGCACCCTTAGCTGCAGTTGCAATGGCTGGGCTATCAGGGCAGGCTGGCTCACAGGATCCAGCCCCATGTCCTAATATTAGAATGGATTATACTCACCACATCCACGCTGCTTCTACTCATCTCAGAGAGAGACATTTGGCATTAAAAGCAACATACCAGTTCAAGCATGTGCACATCACCATGACAAACTGGCATATGGCTATTTTCAGATAATCTGCATTTGGCATCTGAGGTGAATAATTTTTCTGAGTCCTAGCACCTGACCTTTCTGACACTGGAATGATGGAACTTTGTCTGAATCCTGTAAGAGCTTTTCAGAGGACTGACTGTAGCTACCTAGTTTCAAATACTGTAACAAATGAAGCTGATCCCCTCCCACTCTCCCCCAACATTTTGCTGACTTAAAAAGCAATGTGTAAAAAGACATGGTCCTGTTCTCACTGCTTGCAATAAGATATTCACTGTGTCCTCCTTAGAAAGGTAAGTGATCCTTACATATGTATTTTTCTAAACAAAGATGAGTAATCATCTACTGCTACTAATTGCTCATGTGCATGCACATTACTATCCTTTTAATTTGAGATCATTCTGTTATAAAGCAAAAGGCAAAACTACGTATGGATAGTAGTGACTATGGATTAGTGGGAGAGGAGAAGAGGGTGGGTAGAAAAAGGGCAGCCTCAGGGCTCCCATGTTACTTCCCAGCAGGGAAGAAAATGTCCCATGGCTCTAGAAGAATGTGGGGTCACTCACGGTAGTAGGGAAAATGATACACTTAGGTTCACTCCAGATAAATTCTATCCCCTAAACTTCTCTTTCACTACCCTCTTTGCATTTAAATACTGGTAACCCCAATAGATTCATTCTACTGACAAGGTGAATACTTTTAGCAGACACAGCAAAGGCCTTATCTTAATTAGAGAAAACAGTGTCCACAGCAAGTGTACAGTTTTGCTTTCTCTCCCCATCTCCAGCTGTGTGGGGTGGAAAGCACCGAATGCAACTGACTCATTTAATATCACCTCCTTACAACCCCTGTCTCTGAACCTTAATCCTTACTGACAAGGCTGGTGCAAATGTTACTACCAAATGTCATCACTGGTGGTTTACTGAAGATCCTTTAATTCAGACCTGCTGAGATAGAACTAATTAGTATCCTTTGAACATCATTTTAGAGAGGCCAAGAAACCAGCTGATCCAGCTTAGCTCCTATTAGAGCTGGCTTTTCCAGATAAGATCTATGTCGCCTGGTATTGGAACATTTGAACTATTTCTGGCTGCTTGGAACATGGAGGACTATATTTGCCAGGACTCATTTCATCATTAATTAAAGAAAATATATTTTTCCACATATTGACATAATTCAGAGCAGGAAAGGAAGATTTTAAATCAAAGCAATGAAGATACCCAAAATGCATTGGGAATTGCACACTTTCTCTTTCCTCCATATTACAGTCACACTGGGTTTGATAGGAACACGGGAGAAATTTTAGTTGGAATTTACTCTCTTCTCAAGCTGAGAAGGCATATCAGATCCTCTCACTGAAGGTGGGCTCTGAGGTTAACAGCCAGGTCAGTGAGCTGTGCCACTGAACATTGGAATCAGGACCCTCCAGACATGAGCCTGAAGGAAGAGAGAGAGGAACAGCTCATTCTTTTTCTCATCTAATTAACTACAGGAAGTGCAGCTCCCAGGAGAAGGGCCAGCAATAAAAGGGAGCACAGCTTGGTGGAAGCATTATTGAGCAGCCAACTCAGGAAATGGCTATGATTTGGAAGACAGTTTTACTCAGCTGGCCCAAACTGCATCCACAACACAGCCCAACACTCATTCCTGTCAAAGAAAGCATGAGTTTGTTTGATATGTAGACGTAATTTTTATTTTATCATTTTACATTTTGTAATAAGCCACACATTTTTTCCAGATATGTTATGGCCAGTGTATTTGACTTGTCCTATACTTTGCATTTCAAATGAATTCTCAACACTAGACAGGTTTTTGATCACAGAAAATGCTGCCATCCCTTCTAAAACCATACCCTTAATGTACACTGGCATTTTCTAAACTACTTTTCGTGCTTGTTTTAATGCCTAATAACTCTACAAAAACATTTCCTAATCATTGGCTGTCATTTGCCATTCCTACAACACAAAAAAATGACACCCTCACATAAAAGTCTTTTGCCTGTCTCAGAAATCTGAAAGAACTTTTGCCAAAGATTTATCCTTTTATTTGATGGAGTCAAACAGCATTATTTCAAGAGACAAACAGTTAAGTTTATAACGGCAGCACAGGTGACACCCAAAGATTTTATAGTCTGATATGTAAGACTGTGGTACTGTTAATAACATTAGAATTCATGCAGGCTTTAAAAAGACTTCCCTCAATTACAACTCCCATACTGTACCCGTCTTCTTGCATTACATCTTGATATTGAACTTGAAAATTTGAACTGAGTGTTTACTTTGGTCGGGATTTGTTGTGAAGAAATAAACACAAGATAAGCAACCATAAGATTAACTATGTGAATATAACAGAAATTCAATTTATGTATCTCTTCAAATTTTATTTCATTTAAAAGAGCTGTCATTAAAACAATACAAAAGACTCAAATAGTACAGTTTAACTATTCAACAGAACCTGAAGAGAAAACAGATCTTCGTCAACATATAAGGGCAGTATTGAGTGTCCTGATGAACTTAAATGAAAGAACCTCGTGCACACTCAATATCCAAATATTTTTATCTCGTTGTTCTGCATTTTAAAGTTTTTTCTGCACTATCTACATTGTACTCAACAATAAAACCACAGCCAGTACAGCTGCTGCATCCTGTGCAGATGTCATGCATACACAAATCACTATTGCTAGCACATAAAATAAATGCATATACAGAGCTGAGCAAGCCACACTGAGACACCTTGCTACCCACTCAGCTTTGGCTTCCTTTTATTTACCTCCAGTAGGCTTTCAGTCCCCCAAACACCAAGTGCCTATAGTAAGTAGTAATAATTGTCAATCCTGAAGAATAAATTCATCCTTCTCCTCTGGTTCTCAGGTTCCCTCTCCTAGCCACATCCACCTCCCTGCTCAACCCAGCAAACACAAGCTGTCAGTGAAGGCACCACGCACTAAAGGGCTGCTTGAGAAAGGCTGAGCATGGGGCAAGATGTTGTGATGTTTCCATCATATCGAACTGTTGTACTGTCAAAAGGAACACGCTTTTTCTTGTTCATGACACATTCATACAGAATGTATAAATTTCTATGTGCATGTGCACACATGCAGACAAGTCTGTTTTCCTGTCAAATCATTTTTTTAAATTGTGCACTCGCTAAGCAAACCTGTGTAAACAATCAAATCCCTCAGTGCCAGAAGAGGAAACACCACCCATGTACCAAATGGAGGGAACTGGGATCCTGCCTGGAATAAGCCCAAACCTCCCCCTTCCTTTTCTATTTTTATAACAGGCACTATGTGTAAGAAAAGGGATTAACAATCTGTCAGCTCTGCTTTATACCTTTTGATGCCCAAAGAACTGCAACCAGCCCCTGAACACTGAATGTTTCAACCCCGTAATTTCCTTGGGGTTTTTTACCAGTCAATGTAAGAGATTCTCAAGCACTAGCTCTTATTTATGCTAGAGCAAATTACAGAATCAGCATCAGGACCTTCCTGGTATAGCTGCTTTCGTGTTAGACAGCTGTCAGCTACAGCAAAAAAGCAAACTAACAGGGAACTGCCAAGCCACATTCACTAGTAACTCCATCCTGAAAGTCTGGAGGAACTGCTGTCAGGTTCTGCCTGTGAAACTCTTCT
>NW_010312763.1:53635-58803 GCF_000700745.2 Antrostomus carolinensis
GGACTGTTGACCACAAGATGGTTTAGCACACAGCTAGGAAAGCTGGCCATCGTCAGGCCATGCAATTCATTGCCATTGTCATTCTGCTCATTTTAAATAGTTTAGACCATGCTTCATACTGGCCCAGTTAGGCACAAGTAATTTCATCAATTAGGTGATGTTTCCAAATCTGTCAAATGATAAATAGAACAAAAATAGCAAATATCTGACAAGTATAAATATTGCCATGGCCAAAGATGGTAGTGGAACAAAATTTCAACTACCAAGCCGATAAGCTTGTGTCTTTGTAAGCAGTTTAATTTCTAAGAGAATCTCCATTAACCAACTCACTGAAAATCAAGATCAGTAAATCCATTTAGGACAGTCAACAAGGATAAGCCTGTACTAGAGTAAAAAATATTATTTTCCAATTTACTGTGTGAGCACTAAATATATACACACCTCCAAATGTATATACACATGTAGCTACATATAAATGCTTTTTCATATTTATATGTATATACACACACACATATATGAAAACAAACATTTGGAGATGCATTTCATACCTGCAAGAGAAGAGGACACCGAAGTCAGCTGGTTCTTCTGGAGAGACTAAATGGTAGCCTGTGCAGACTTTTTACACTCATCTCTGGGCTTTTGGTATGCCAGAAAACTTCCTATGAACTAATATCTTTTAAATGTTTTTTGTATATTTACCAGGCTAATTTTCACAATTCTAAGATGAAGTCAGACACATATTTTTTGCTACTATGTCCTTCATAGGTTCAGAACAAAATCCCATCATATGCATATCTTTAAAATGACCCATTCCACAATTTGAAAGTTTGTTCAGCCTGATCTGTGCTGATCTGAATTTAACATTTTTCATCAAGAATCTCTCCTAAAAAAAGACAGAAGTCTTCTTTCTCCCACAGAATAACTAGGAGACAGTTGACTGAAAAACTTTCATGTACAAAAGAAAAATAAACATTCTTTACCTGGTTTCTTTTTTGTTGTTAAGAAAATTACACAGTCTAACATAACCCTGCATTGCAAGTCTATATTTACATAGTTTGTATTCCCAGAGATAATGTTATAGCCTCCCAGGTGCCTCTAGTTTAATGCAAGATATTGGAGAATAGTATGAATTATCTCTGCAGTGATTTCATGCTGAATTTGCAGTGGCATGTAGCAAACAGTAAAAATTGAAGAGAAGCTTCTCTGGACATACACAGTATTTATCTTCCTTCCAGAAAATAAGTAGCAATAATATTTGTAATATGCTTACAGACAAAACCCCAGGCTCTGCAGAGATAAGTCTTATGACAAAGTACTTAACTAAGATAGAAAACAGTATTATTTGTGTTAAATTCAAAATGAGCATTTTGCCCAACACAGTTTAAAAAAAGTGTCATTAGTTACCTGAAGTTACAATGGAATCTGCAAAAGATGCTCTTTAGCAATTACATTTACTTTATATATAGAAACAAGCAACACCAGGTTCTCTGTATGTGATGATTCTGTGCAGATACAAAAAACTATTGTGTTTGATCGATATAGGAAAGAATGATAGTCAATGTTTTAGTAACCTGTTTGTCTCTCATTTATAATTATTTTTTTCTGAAAGAAATGAAAAATATTTATCCTTCTTCTTACTTTCTTTACTTTGTTGTCTTATTCCTGTTTCCTTTTATGCTTTTTTTTTTTTTTTAATACTTTGGGATTTTTGATTTATGAGGTAGAATAAATGACAAGGGAAAAATACAATACAATGAACTGTTGCATTTTTTCCAATATTTCATGCCTAATAGAGTCAGTGCTCTCAAGCTCAGAAATTATTTGCAAAATAATTCAAATTTGCTTTGGCAGCTTCCTAAGCAGAGGGAGGAGAAAAAAAGAAAATTATCTAATTTATTTTTAAAAATTAATTGAATCTAGCCTGGGATCACAAACACAGTAGTACTATTATTAAACATCTACCACGTAATTCCAGGAAGAGCAAAGCTTAACTGAGTATGACTTCTCTTTTAAAATCCTGGACTTCTTTGAAGTAAAGCCTTATCCATCAATTTTCTGTATCTGATTATTTTGTACCTACTCTGCTTCACTTACTAGTGTTTACTAGTAATCTAAAACTTTAATTACATCTCAATATATATTGTCTTAGTGTGATAAAATACTAGTTGGTGTATCTTGCTACCATATGTGTAACTCAGGAGAACCTTTGAGTATTTAGTAACAGTTTCTCTTTATTGCACAATATTAACACAAGTTTAGATTACCATGTGTTTAATGATGCAAAACTCTTAACCTTCTTTAGACATTCTCCCCTACAACTTGAAATAACACATGTACTGAGGCAAGTACAGATGCCCAGGAGAATGGATGTCAAGACAAGCAAATCTAAGGGCAAGATTTTTTCTGTTATTTTTTCAACATTTCAGGTCACTTTCCAACTAAGAAATGATGTTACACAAATAAACAAGAGTGGCTCAGACACAAAAAGTTTTTACTTCATCCACCTTTTACTTCTCAGAAATTCACTGAAAACTCACTGATAGGAGCCCTGAATCAAACTTCTCAGATTAAAGCTAACTTTCTTTAATTCATGGATGATATAGAGATTCTCTCATGGGACTTAACAGTACTGTTGAGTACATGGTGCCCTGTTAAGGCAAACAAGCATCACAGCTAAATGGGTATTTAAATATACTATCTTTGCTATTTGGAAATCCCTTACTCCACCCAGCAGTTTAGTTCTGATCATCTGTTTTCCGGCCAGTAACACCCATCAATATTTGACTAATTCAGGAAAATACAGGATGAACCATATAGTCGGATGCAGGAGGAAAAGCCAGAAGGTGACATAATGCAAGAAAGAACGAATACGCTCTTCTTTAGCCTTCCCAAATCAAGGAAGCAGAAGGAGTAATCACAATAACAATGTCCAGATACTCACTAAAACAAACAAAGGATCTTTCTTACAAGTATAAAACATGAAAAGCATGACAAACACTGAAAAGTAAGCACCAGACTACATAATTTGAATGCAATTCAAAACCACAGTAGAGCCCCCTTCTGATACCAGTAGTAAGGTTTAGGCTGAAGCTTTAGGCAGAGCAGAGCCCAGCACCTTAGTTCCCCATACCTGAGTACTCGTCCTAATCTCCTGTTGCTCCTTTCAGGTAAAATTTTGTCAAATGTCTGTATTTACTACAAGGAGTTGGCTTTGACAATTCGAAATATATTTTTAAACTAACTTCCCTGTTTTTAACATTTATCTTGTACATAGGAAACTGAGGTATGTGTTACTTAAATTACCCAAGATCTTATAACAATCTCATGAAGAAGTGATCTCTAAGCTTCCAGTACAGTACACTAGTCATAAGTTTAGCTTTTACTATATTTCTGTAAACCACAGAATAAATTTAAAACCTGCTTGATGCTGAAGAAAAAGATTATATGTAGCAGGTGAACCTCTATTACCAGCCTATACTAGAACAAAAGTCTATTTTAAAATGGAGACTTCCATCCATTACACTTACTTCATTATTACTTTAGTCAGACAAGGATTTGTGATATGAAATCTAGTTTTCTAAAGGACTAAGGCTGAAAGTTTCTGTGGTGGTTTCACTTGGCTAGCAGCCAAGCACAGCTCACTCCCTGCTCCCACGGGACAGACTGGGGGCAAGGGTAAGGAGACTCGTGGGTTGAGATAAGAACAATCTAATAATTGAAATAAAATAAAACTTAAAATAATACTGATATTAAAACAATTATGATAATAATAGTAATAAAATACGTAAAATGAGTGATACTCAGCGCAATTGCTCACCACCTACCAACCAAGCCCGGCCCATTCCCAGATAACAATCCCGGATGAGCGACAACCCCAAACCAAAACCACAACCCTGGAAGGGTGAGAGCCCAAGCGAAAGTCAGAGAGAACCAAAAGAGGAAGAGACCCTCATTAATATACTGAGCATGGTGTTATATGATACAGAATAATCCATTGGCATATTCAAATACCAATTTAGCTTATTAATTTAAATATTCCTCGCCCCCTTAGGTCTTGCACTTGTAGACTAACAGAACACGAAGTCCTTTGCTTCCAGTGACAGAAATGAAAACACTCATGTTATCTGCATTTGTCTAATAAAAAATCCCATGCTGAAACCAAAATACAGCACTAGCTACTTCAGTAGCTGGAATAGCTACTGAAAAGAAAACTAGCTCTGTAGCAGCTAAAAACCAGGACAAAAGTGACAAGTCAAGTTCTGTAATGTTCAGATTCCTGTTATGTCATTTAAGAGCACAAAAATTTTAGAACAGCTGCTATCACAGAACCAACACAATATTACATTGCTTTGTGTTCTGCTGAGTATTTCTTTTCTCTAATGAAATTAAATTTGGACTGCTGAAAGCAGAAGCAAACTAAGGCAGACTTTCATTCCGCTTCTAAGGGCAATAAAAGTCCTCAGAAGAGGGAATTTTCCTTGTTAATGAAGTACAGACATGCAATTCACAGAATCTCACAATGGCAATAAAAATACATGTATAAACTGGAATACTGCTTGAGAAAATTACAAACAATTTTTTTTCACCCTCCTCCCACCCCCCTGCCCCAACTCCACCTGCAGCACAAAATGTCACAGGGAGAAAAGGCAAAAAAAAGAAGTGAAAAGAAGTGTCATTAAAAAGGCTTATTATTAGTAAAAAATACTCTGAGGCCTTTCCTGATGGTTACGTAAATACTGTAAAAGCAAGATGTTCTTGGCAATCAGCATAGCTTCTCTGTGCTTGCTACACTGGTTTCATTAACTATTACATCATGCTTAATTTCCATAATTGGCTTCAACTTCACTTTATAAGCTAGTCTAATTTAGTTTTTATGCATATTTTAATTTAATAGAGTTTGTTCTCCACTGTAAACCCTTCATGGGCCACATATTCATCCTGTACTACCTCATTTAGAGCTTTCCCTAAGAGCAAAACTAAGAGGACAAAGACCACAGTGTCTAGGAAGTGACCCTTTCTTCCAGCTCTGACAGCTAAAACTCTCATCCAGACCCTCATCACATGGATTTGACTAGCAAAACCTTCTCATTTTGTGCACCCAAGACACAAGGACACGCTCCCAACAAAATACAGCTGTTAAGAGCTGCATTTCCTTGACTTGATTCTTT
>NW_010312763.1:58825-66955 GCF_000700745.2 Antrostomus carolinensis
TCTTTTCTTCACACAAGATGAAGTTTATTTTTTTTAGTCTTAACCTTCTTGTCTTATCTGTATATTTAAGTATATTTTCTCTCTTTCATCCAGATCCATAGTTAAACATCATAAAATATTCAGAGACTTTGGATTTGGCACATCAGACTCCACAGAGCACTCATTTCACCCTTAAAAAACTCCACTTCTTGTTCCCAGTTTCACTCTTTAGCCACAGCATACCCTCAACATTCCCATCTGCTCCACTCTCCTGCTTCAGATCTTCTCTAGATCCCCTTTTATACTGACAACAGTAAGGATGAGCTAACAAAGATCATTCCTTCTTTTATGTACTTTTCTTTCTATGCGCTCCACTTTTACTGAGTAAATTCAGAGTGTTTACTGATCTAATACATCCAGTTCTCACCTTTTTTCCCCCATCTTCACTTCTGTTATATCCTGTTTTGAAATGTCTAAAATTAGAATGATATCTCCCGAGGGAAGAGCACACTTTGTTATCTGAAGCCTGACAACTTTTGTTGCTCAGCTTTTACAGGTACAATCTCATATATAGCACTATAATATATAGAATAAGTGAAAACATGACACTAACGTAATAACAGAGCCCAACAGACCGTTTGTACTGATTGCCTTTCAGAACAGAAGTGCAATTTAAAGGAAAGTACTGACCTAGAAAGGGAGGCATCATTTGGATAGCTTTGTTATCCACTATGCATTAAAGCTTACTCACTTTAAAGACACAGGTCCCATCTATGCTGCGGAAAGGTTTACTTCACTAACATGATTAAACCCAGTAGTTACTCAGAGTTTAAGTCTCAGCATAACTAGGACTCCAGCTGCTACTTGCATTAATACAATGGGTACATGTCCATTTCTCCAAGGGCCTACTGAAAGCATAGTGGAAGGAACTGTGCCTCATTAAGAAGCTATTCCCATACACCCCTCTTCATTTGAGTGATACAGGGTCTGATAGTGTTCATAGCAAACAGAAGTCCTTGTCTTTAGTAGGAATTAGACTTTCACTTGGATCTTTGATTTTTAAGCTGACAGAAATTGTCAGTAGCTTATTGGTTTCTGTAAAGAAGACAAATATTAAAAAAACAAACAAACAAAAAACAAACAAAAAAAAAAAACAAGAAGCTTGAGATGACTAAGAATAAAATTACATTAAATATGAACTTTCAGAAAAAAAATTCTTCTTAGACTGAATGTGATCCAATCACACCAATTTAATGTTCTCCAGTAATCCTCTAAATCTTAGATTTGTACATCACGCAACCCGCACTGCTTCCTAAATAATTCTGAAAATAAATAGGTCAGGAGTCATATTTATCTGTTAATATGATATTATAAGGGTCAGATTAGGGCAGGGACCTTGGGATACTGGCCACATAGTCACTCTTGGCCATAAGCCAATAACCCATCAGCAATGCTGTGCACAGCTGACTGAGCTGGTACCAGAAGCCCAGGAGCAGAGATATGGCAGATCTCTGAACACCCAGGGACTATCCTTGTCTGTCATCAGAATCCCTTAACAATGGAATATGCATGGATGTTTCACCACATTGATCCATGGTCCAGCCATTTTTTGGAAGTAACAGAGGGGAAATTAATATAAAGTTTGGTGACTGAGCTCCCACTTAGGATTTCTGCTGTACCAATTTTCATTCTGATAAAAGATGCAGATAGTTTTAAAGGGGGACTACTGAGCAGGCACGGGCCACACAATGGATCCAGTCTTGAAAAACCTTTACTTGCATATCTATCCCCTCCCAAACTGATTAGAGTAAACATTACTCACTGGCATAAGTGATTTCAGGATTAGGCCCCTGTATTACAAGTGGTCCAGAGAACTGTAAACAGTAAATGGGCTTTTACAGCCGCTCTGTTCCAGATCTAAATGGCGTCCCATGCCAAGATTATTTCTTCCTTCCCCGAGCCCCACCCAGCAAAATACTGGTTAACCAAAGTTTTGAGGTTGAAGGTAATCTACCAAGGAATAGAACTTCAAAGCAGTTTTCTTTTTTTTTTTTTTTTTTTTTTTGGTAGTTAAACTTTCATAATGCCTAAAGCCCTTCACAAGTCATACATACTCTGTTGTGTTTGCCTCAGAGGTGAGTCCCTAGAGGGAATGGCAGAGAATTGTGGAGTAAGAAAGGCATTAAGACACAACAAAAAACATTGGGAGAGGTTAGATTGATGCTACAGGAGTGGTCTGAAAGTCCCAGAGAAGTATATCCTATTCCCAATACCAAGCCCACACCAAAGGGTTTTTCCTCCCCCAGAAATTTAAGAACTTTCAAGTAATTTATACCTATAAAACGCTTTTGCCTGGATCTAGTTCAGCAGAGGAGTAATTCCTCAATTTGAGTTAAGTGGGTTCCTACTCTGCTTTCTCATCACCAGCAACACTTTCCTTATTGTAGGTTTTGCACAGCAGGAGTTTCCTGTCCTAAATCTTAGCAAAGGGAGCTTTATTCTGACAGTATTTATACCACTTCTGTAGGAGTTGACGTTCAGCCATTACAGCACATCAGATACCAAGCTGAGCCTTTAGACAAGAAACTTAAAGGCTTGAAATTCCCTTGTGCAATAGAGTCAAGTACTATAGGTCTAGTGCAGGTTTTACCTTTTTTCTAAATGGTAGCTACCCTCTTGGCAATTTTGGACACTTTATCCCTGGCCAGTTTTTCAGTGCCTCCAAATACGCAGACATACTTTATAAGCCAGTTATTTCTTGGGCATAGTACCTAGTCTGTTAGACTGTACAGTATCTTAGGAGGTGAATATCTATAGGAGTTTTTGATTTTCTGAAGAAGAGTCAAGTGACAGTTCCAAAACATAAACAACTAGCACAGTGTTTTGTGCCAAGCTCCTGGACAGGCTCTGAGCCACTTTCCCACAGAGTCTTCCCCACGCCTCAGGTCAGCCCTAACCTACTTATCCTTCTGTTATCTCACTCTCAGCCCCTCTAAAGCTAAGGCAGCCAAGAGGCTCAGAGTGGATAGAGCTGTGAAGCAAGGTAAGGCACAATCTGAAAATACCTTTCCTTTCCAAACAGTAAAATCAAGTACAAGCAGGTAAAGGGGAAGGGCTGGCCTTTCCACACTGACACTGACATAGCTTCCAAGGGCCTGTCAACCCCGAGACCATTTTAACAAAGGCAAAAGTAGATTCTCTGGAACTTTTAAGATTCAGAATACTGTTTTATTTCACAATGGCTGCTCACTTCAAGAGGATACAAAGCTGAGACTGGGTGAAATCTTTCAGTCTACATTTTCCTCTCAACCCAGAAAACCAAAAGAATGCAAGAGGAACACTAAGATTTGGTTAAATGGTGATAAAAGAAGTTTTAACAAATTCGCCTTCATAAGAATAAAATTGTCTGCACATTTTTTTAAAAAAAGTTTTATTGATTTTTCTAACAAAGTATTTCAATTTTTCATTTATTTTTAGCCTTTTCTGTTATTTTTATAGCACTACATCTCACTGATTTTGAAGAAATAAAAGTCCTATTTACTGTGCATTACATCTGTTGACATATATTTAATAAATCAATATAATTAAACTATTACTTGGGCCAAACTAAATGTTTAATTCAGCTCCAAATTATTTTTCTGCTGTTTCAAATCACTAAATAAATATTTTCATGTTTTGCCAACCCAAAGCGATTTCTTCTCCCATTTTCAGAATTGCTAAATTAAGGGGGAGGTGGTTTTTGTTTGGGGTTTTTTTGTTTGTGTTGTTTAGTTTTGGGCTTTTTTGTTTTTGTTACCTTTAATTGTGCTTGACAGAACCATAAATCTCACATGATAAAACCAACCAGCTGGTAAATGGTTTCTTTTAATATACTGTGGTATTTCTAAAAGGGCTATAGGCATTCCATCCTGTTCTTTATCATCAATGACATCAAGAATTTAAAACTGCAGTTTTAAAACAAAATATTTTGTGCTTATACAAGTGCTATAAAATTATATTATTTAAAATCATACAAATTATTGCATAACATTTATTGTTAAATGTATATATTTAATTACATTTAATTAATTGATTGTACAATATTATCAAAAACTATATAATACAGTGCTCAAAACACATTACCTAGGAACTACAGGGAAACTTAATACAACATTCCTCACTTAAAATAGCAGAAGACTACATAGTTACTAATTAGAACTATTGTCTTGCAGTTACAGCTATGAGTCAAGAACTGAGGGAGTTTCTCCATGTACTGACTTACCTCATGTCACTGGATTTCCTTTGGAAAAAAAAAAAAAATTGTGTTTAACTGATAGCTAGCTATTGAACAATATTCACTTACAAAAACACCACATGGTTTAATTAATGTTTATAAACTACCCACTGTTATTTGCTTTGCAATAGAATTGCACGTCCACAAACACCGCTATAATAAAAAGTTAGTAACACAGCACAGGTTGCCTAGCCAGTTTGTTTGCATTGTTATAGAATCATTTACTATACGATCCCACTTCCCCCCATAAGCCTCCCCGTGCCATCCAAGGCACTGAAAAAAAATGGAACTCAAGAAGCAGAAGAAAGAAAAGTGTCTATGTCTACCTCCTATTTTTCATAGTTTTACCTTTGAACAGACCTTCACTTCCTACCAGGATTCTTCTATTGTGTTAATTTTATTAAGCATTCAAATACTAGAAAAACATTTAATTCATTACACCCATTCTAAACACGAGATGGTGCACACACAAACATAGAAAACATTGATTACCCAGTTCAAAACCAGTAAAATCAACACTTGAGGACCTGTGTCTGGGCTATCTATTGCCTAGCCTAGCTCAGTTCCCAGCCATAGATCTGACACATGTTAATGACTAAAACATTATGAAAATGCAGGTAGAATTAGCAACCTATAGAAAGTTTGGTTTGGGCAATTTGCTTAGAATCACACTGGGTTTTTTAACAAATGCACTAGAAAAACTTTACACACTTTTGTCTTTTTGAAACATCAGTACAAAAGAGCAACTTCAAGTAACTGCAGTAACATTCCACTATTCAAATGCAAAGGATTTTAAAAGATCTTTGTGGTTCAGGTTTTTTTAGGGAGGTAGTTGCCTTTGGTTCTCCTCCTCCCACCTCCCCCTCCATTTTGAAGCAGCAAAATGCTAGTTTAAGTTTTGAAAGAACAAAATTGAGACCTCTAATCTCTGATCTAAGTCAAGAAGCTTGCAGGCATCAGGAGAGGAACAGTGTCTGAGGTTATCAGCCAGAACAGTCAAGCCTTGGCAGTCCATATGCAGCTTGCAGTGAATTCACTGAATCTGATCTCTACCTGGTTATTACATATTTGAGCAACTCATTTTGGTTCGTGGCATAATAAGGTCACCAGAAGGTGAATCCTGCTCTCATCCTCACCCACTTTGCAGGTCTGCAATCCATATTCAGCATACTGTCACATTCAACTAATTGCCAGCACACAGATGATGCTCTTTTCGATGAACAGTCTGAATCTCCCTACCACACATTCCTCCTTACACGTCTCACAGAAGGAGATAAAGATACATAAGCAGAAGCCAATTACTTCGGATCAAAAAGAGATATTTACAAAAGAATAAACGGCAGTTAGACACTGAAAGTCAGTGGGAACTGGGCACCCCGTTCCCATTTGGCATTTGAAAAATCCCCCTGTCATAGCTCAATCATTTGCCAAAGACTTTCTTTGAGAAAAGTCTGTATTCTGATGCTAGGATTCCTGCTAAGGGAGTCTACAGTTTTATCTAGAAAGAATAAAGGGCATTAGACCAAGTGTTCTTACAAAAGAATTTTGCAATAAAAAAAATCTTCCTGCACAGGTTTATCAATTAAATATCATTGTTATTCACTGAATATGCTACTTACAGTACAAGATTTCTTTCAAAAGAAGAAATTACTTTCCATCTAGGAGGAGAAAAGACTAACCGTATAAATCCATTTTCATTGGGGTTTATTTGATATTTGTTCCTGAAATTTAAAACAAACACTGTTTAGATATGCCCCAAGACTTTCATAACTGATTACATTTTATAAGTCATTCATTGGCATTCATTCAAATGTGCTTAATACTACAGACAGACATTGTTAAGTGATTATGCTTTATGGTGCTTTAGTCTTTGAGGGTTGCTAATGGGATACAAAATTTTCCCCTCCATTTGGGTAATCAAAAAACAGTTGTCCCTACGTCCAGGCTGAACTGATGTTCAAAACTTATCTGCTTCCTGGTCAATGTCAAATGAGAAGCACAGGATGAAAAATCATGCAGAATAAAAGTGATTTTTTTTCCTCCCTTTTAAGAGTAGAAAGAATCCAGCAAGGTCATTTCCCACAGGTAAATTGGAATCTCCACCCCTTCAGTTGATGCTATTTTTCCTTGAAATATGAATAAGCCTTAAATGTTTTCAACTTGGCACTGTAGGTTTTTAACAAAACTAGCACTGGACAACAGTTCCACATTACAGTTTCCCAGTCTGAACATCAGTGTTCTTCTTTCTACAGAAAAATCCTATTACAACATCTTCATCTCATTAAGAGCTGTATATAATTACTCAGTCCCCATGGATTATTCAAAATGCTCACATGAGCTTCCATTCTGCTTACTCTGCTGCTTCCATCCTCCTGTCTCTATATTCACATCTCTGGCAAACAAGATACTCGGATATAAGAAAAGGGGCACTTCTCATCTGTAACAGAAATAGGCCAGATTCATGAAGCCTTGCCAAAGTACACTTTCTCAGAAACTACCATAAGAAAAAGATCTTACCTTCCCAAGTCATTGAAAGACCTGACTGAGAAAAAATACGGTTTACTATTCTAAAAAAAAAAAAAAAAAAAAAAAAAAAAGTCTCTTAACAAGACAATTCTGCTCATTTACACCAAATCATTAGCTGACAAAATTGACCTCTGCTTCTAAACCGAATTTCTCCCTTCCAAATGTCATTTTCATTAAGATGAAATGCTGCTTGAAGACTTTGGAGAATTTGCATTTGGTAGACATAGCATATTGTCATCAAATTGTATACAATTAATTTGAATGAACTGCAGAATGGCAATTAAAACAAACTATGAAAGAAATAAAAATTTTTTTGTGTCTCTTCAGTGAATATTTTTTGGAACACTGATGGGCTTGCAACAGGTCTGTTTAACAGAGGTCCAAGACACACCACAAAACATGGTGTAAATCGCCTGTCATTCTAAAAGTTTCCAGGTAAGTATCTCTTACCATACCAAATTTTGCTCAAGTTTTTCTCTGATGTACTCCTCAGCATTCATCATCAACACTAAAACCGGATGAAACTGTATTCTTCTTGCCTTATTAAACCTCACTAGTCAGCATAAAAATGGACATAATCAAAGAACACATTCTCTGGGGTTTGTTTGGTGGTGTTTATTGTTTTGGGTTTTAAACATTGTAGATTGATTGTGGAATCAAGAAAGGAAACAAGCCCTCTTGTACTAACTTGTGCAGAACTGTCAGTAGAAAAGCATATAGGATCCTCAACTCAACAGTCAGATGCAAAGGTCAGAGAAGCCACTATGGTCTTTGAATTTACTTCTCACTGTTGTGAATTAACTCTACCAGAGCATGAGAATTCAAAAACTAGAAGAATGTCATTATGGATTTAATGGAAACCAGCTTCCCATTCTGTACCCACAAAGCACCCAATAAGGTTCTTAGTCATAGCCCTAAAGCAGCAAATTATTGTTCTCTATACCAAACAACAATTGTAAATGGTCCTCTTCAGGCAACAAACATATTTCGCAGTGCAGATCTTCAAATTGCTATTAAGGCACTGACATGAATCTCGTTGTTAAACAGTATGACAAAGGAAGAAAACACAAGATGATGCGGTGACTGTTGTGTTATGATCACTCTCCCATTTCTGTGTCTTGTTTGTAAGAGCCAAACAAGCATCCATGCTGCACTGGCTCACATTTCAACGCTAGGTCTCTTTTGTGCATTTTAATGTCTTTGCATATTGCTGTAGTAGCAGTTTACCTTACATCTTTAACCTGAGTTGGGCATTTTCTCAGGGGAACCAATAGTCCCTGGGCATAATGGAGAAGTACTGGGGTCTGAGGGGAGAGAGGGGAAGAGGAAAGCTCCATCTCAAAACAATTGGA
>NW_010312763.1:66989-91260 GCF_000700745.2 Antrostomus carolinensis
AAACCTGTTGCTTTGCAAGAGTAGTCCAGTCATAAGCTCCACATGCCTCAGGGTATGGAACAAACTGAGCACAATGGACTGGATCTCTATGGTAACCAAACTGGTTTTATTCTTTTTTGTAAAAAAAAATAAATAAAAAAAATAAACCAAACCCACCACAAACCTCATTTTAAAATGCAAGTGCTGATAACAGTTTTGCACTCTTGTTTTGGAAATGTGAATGGAAATAGAAGAGCTTTACTTTGCATTATCTAAACAAAAAAACTCCCCAGCGTAAGCATCACTATGTCCCTGCCCACCCTTCAAAAACAGCCCCACAGTCAAATGCCAGTAAATCATGGCAATCTGAGCACCCAAGCCATATATTTTAAGGCAATCTTTGAGGAATATTATGCCTGGGAGGATATCCTCTTGAGTTTTGACTAATTCTGCAGCTTTTATAAATAATCCCTAACTTCAGACCTTAAGTAGATGTGGGCTATTATTCTTGTGCTGCTAATTAATGGGACTTTAATTAGTTTCTTCTCTCTAACATTTAGTTCCCTTCAGAGAACACAACTGAAATGCTAACAAATTTTAACAATGGCAGGCAGCATTTTCAAGCTGCCATTATTGTAAACAAATGTAAATACATGCACAAGTTTCACAGTTTGAGGAAATGTCTAGTATATGGAAACTTGTCACCAAATTGCTTACCTGCAGATCATTTCCAACACAGCAGCTGTATCCTTTTCAAAATGACATGACCGTGTGGAAACTGGAAATTAGACTGCTGCACTTAGCAAAATGGCTCACTGTCATTTTCTTATTTTAACTATTTCTACAGTCTTAACCTGGATTTTGTACTACTCCCTTCTCCATCTTGAGTTCATCACTAGTTCCCTGAATAGCTCCTTCTGTTATTTGAAATTGTGGGGTTTATTCATCTTATATATTCTTTCAGATTTAAAACTGCAGGTGTCAGAACAAGTCCTTTGCTGTATGATGTTTGCTAAAACAGAGATCAGCATTGTCCCCTTTACTGTTTGGAAAACAGTATATTTCAAGACAGAAATTAGGAAACCTTTACTCCCCTTGGCCAGCCCAGCACCTAATGGCACACTCCAGAAGTCAAAGTGTCTTCCTATGCAAGCATAGGAAAACTGTTCAAACCTAAGTGAACACTGTTCTGTATTCTACCTTACAATAATCTCATCAACCCATCAACTCTTCTTAAGAGAGAAGATTCAGAAAATACAGACCATAATAGTCAGTTCTACTCCTACCTCTCTTGGTTTCATCTAGATGCAATGGTTTTGAAGTATTTTGAGTTTTTGCAGATTTTCTCCACTCAAATTATGGCTGGGTCCACCGCCTTGTTCTAGGATTAACACCACAGAAGTCCCTAAATTCTTTAATGCAGCACCTGATCACATACATACATCAATAATTCTGTCCTGTACTGCTTTATACTATGGGAAAATAAAGAGAAATTTAGTTAAGATAAGCTCCGAGTATCTCCTTTTTATATTTGCAAAAAATTCTAATTAAACCCTTGTATTATTGAGTGGTTTGGATTATCTCATTTCTGCTATATATGTTAGAAAGTGAGCATACATAGTTTGAGCAAGACTCAATATTGATAAAAAAAAAGAAATTTTACAGGAAACTATTTAATTGTTTCTATTCACAATCAGAAGGACTGGGGAACTTGTGTACACCTACAACATCTGGATTTTCATTCCAAATTAATATAAACAGTTTGAAATTTTTACCTCCTCACACCACCCAATTAACACAACTCTATTTTCTGTTTCAGAGTTGCAATCTACTTCAGGGCCACACAACTACTGGAAGTATTGCAGTTCTGCACTCATAAGCAGGACCCTCAGATTCCTAACTGTTGACAACTCAGTGTTTAAAAAAAGGCTCCAAAATAATTACAGCAATAACAGATGTTGAGTGGAACACACACTTTTCGGAGTTCATTATGCCAATTACAACACAGGATGACAACTCAAGTGCAGCATTTGTATTAGATTTTCTCTTAAAATACTTTTAAGAAGCAGTTTCCAAATTCAAGGATTCAACCTTTTCCAACACTGACACCAATTCATGTGACCTCGATAGCCAGATGGAGCTAAATTACTTCCAAGTCACACCTTAGGGGGGTTGGCTTGCAGTTTAGAGTATGCAAGTAGGAGAAGAGATGTCAAGGGATTTGTTGGGGTTTTTTTATTTTACACAGGACAATTTTTTCTATTCATATGGGCAGGGCATTCATGCTAGTCTCAGTTCTGCTATTTGTTGCAGGTATAGCTGAGTGTAGTAACAGTAATAGGATAACACCATGTGAGCTACAGAGATCCCAGAAGGCTACTCTAAATTTTAAAAAGGATGTGGTCTGTGTATATTTTATGATCTATGCACTCAGCACATAGTTATTCCAGCAGCACCCTACCTCCAAGAGCAGAAGAAAACCTCATCCACACTAAGCTCCATAAGGATCTTTCTATTTGAAATGGAAAGTGGGAAGGGGCAGAAGTGATTGTATAGTGTTCAAGAGGTTTGAGCCAATGCATTCTCCCTCTCCCATAGACAATGAAACCAGAAGCTGGAGGTTCAAATAATAAATAAGGCATTAAAAATATCCACCTCTTTTCATGCAAAATAATATTTGTAAGGACTTGGCTTACTAATTCAACAGCCTTTCCCACAGTACATTACTTCTGGTTGGCTTATCCAGTCAGATAGTTGGTATCCTGATACTCCTGTTTATGTTGTATCATCTCATTGATTTCTTGGATATCTTTGTCTGTATCTGGGTATTAATTTTTATATTTTGATTATAAACCCATAATAGAAGGCGCAGAACTGACTACTGCAATTCACAGAACACCAATAATAAATCAGTAAATTAACACATGTAAACACGGACTTTCTGACAGCAGCTCTCAACCTCTCAAATTATATAAGTGTGAATTACAGTAACAAATGGATGAAGCAGGAAGGAAATCACTTTAATAATTACTGCATTATGTATATTGAGGTAAAACTTAGAATCTTGATTAAGAACTGTGGCCTTTCCTTAAGTGCTGTACAGATAAGTAAGCAAAAGCATTAGTCACCACAGCCAAAATAAAATGGATGAGTATTGATAGCTGCAGGCGGTTTTTAAGCAGATTTATTTCATGGACTACATATAAAACTTCACAAAAATTAATTGAAGTGTTCTGTATGAATTATAGCCAGAGTAACATGCTTATTAAAAAAATTGCTAGTACTTTGATCCAATAAAGAACAACACTATGTATTTTCAGTTTTCATCCATTTAATCTTGTAATTATGCAGTAATGCTTGTTTATATGCAGGACCCTGCTTGGGATGGCATAGAAATCAAACAAGGGACAATTTTTCTTTCCTAGTTAGCAATCCCAAATTCTTCCTCAGTACAAGCAACTGGAAGTGGCATACAATTTCATTGACAAAGTGCTTTTCTATGCCACATTTGTTCTGCATGCTATGCCACTGGTGCCCTTGGTGCTTCACAGACAGAGCAGAAAGTATATAGTATGCAGACACAGTACCATACCTGCTGGATTGTTTCTGAAGTCTGGAAACACACCTGCAATCTGGTTCCTATGATCTATATAAAATGAAAACTGCAAGATTTACTCATTCCCACCAAGTGTCTCAAAACCAGAAGTGTTTATCCCTAACAGAGTGGCACACAATTTTGTGCAGGAGTTACACATGGAAAAACATAGTCACTAGATATTAGCAGGTCAAAAAAAACCCACACTTATTTTTACAGTGTACTGCTATTACTGCTGACAATCAGGGAGAAACCTGCTCCCAGTTCCACTAGTGAGGATATGAACCGCTGCTGTGTCTAGCTAGGATCGAGTGAAATAGCTGGCCACACCTAGAGCCACTCAATGCTGTGTCTTACTACTGTTGATCAAGTGAGGTTGGGCAAGCGTCTTCCAGCTTCTTGCACTTCTACCATAGTTTAGTGAACAAGGAACTAATAAGACAAACTTTGTGGCAGCAGATATTACTTTAATCATTCACCTTCCATTTCAATTACAACTTTGAAAAATATACATAGTTTACATCACTGGTTATAAGATTTCCTTTAAATTAACATTCAGCAGTCAGTTACAAAAGCCATAGACAAAAATGCATACAAAAATAGAATAAGTCACTTAACCAGATCAGTCCTCATGGGCCCCACTATAAATTAGAGTAAAGCATCAGCCAATCTTCACCAATACATTTGCAAACACATTTAAGGGTTTTCATTTTATTTAGCATCCACTGGCATGAGACCAGAGTTCAACTGCTTCTGTTAAAAAAAAAAAAAAGAAAAGAAAGAGGGGGAAGGAGTGAGAAGGGGCAAGCAGGAGATGAGAAATAGGTACAGAGAATACATTTGTCCCTTCCTTTCTAGTCTACTCCTATGTACAGTGCAACAGCTACAACACAGTTTCAACTACCTGAGCCCGGACAACTTTGCTAGCCCTTCCTAAGGGAGATCAGAACCACAATGTTCACATCCCTAAGGTACCACAGGCTGACCCAATAACTGAAAGGTTGAGCTGTGGAAACACTACCCCTTTCCTAAAGGCACAATGGCTCAGCCTTCCTACACAAAACAGAGGATGATGAGACAGAACAGTGTTCAGTCTTTTTTCCTCTTCTACATATATTTCTTAGCAGACACTTTGAAAAGACAAATCTTTGTGTGTCTACTGCATCCTACATTCAAGAATTTTATTATATGTCCCCACTGGGAGACTATGTCCACCTCAACAGTAATGGGGATGTTTCACACTCACCTGCTGCTCATACAGTAGTTTTTTGGCTCCTTCCTGGCACAGGAAAGAAGAAAGCTCTCTGGAACTTTTATTTGGTTCTAAGTGAAAACAGAACTGAACTTCAAGCTCTTTTCTATAGTTCCTGCATTATAGTGCAACATATGAGCATTAGGTTTTGAGCTCTAATTGGTTAGATCACCCAAGAGGCGGGTCCTAAACTACTGGGGCTAGGCTGATTTTCAAAGGCATTGTATGTCTGTTAAAACTCGAGGGGACTGGAAGTGAAAGCAAGAATTCTTATATTACAACTCTATTCCAGCATCATTCAAAGTAACTTCACACCAACAGAGGTTTTTTGCCTTCATGACAAGACCTTACCTTGAAAAGTCATGGAGATTTTCTTTGTTTTAAATGGAAATCATCCACATTGTGGAAATAAAAATATAAATGGTAAGCTGTTTGTATATATTGAAAAACACAACAGAGTACAATTCCTAGCATGAAAACATCTTTCTCAAATCATTAAGAAGCCTGCTACTTGACAGAGTAACTGGTAGTCCTAAAGTAGATGCACAGCTGGACAAGCACAAATCCCCTATTTTAAATTGGACTTATCCCTTTGCTAGTCAGACAATAATTCCAATTTTGTAACTCCACTGCCCAGACACTACATATGGAAATCCACTCTCACAGAAAGGTGAATTCTCTTCCTCAAGTTTTGTTATGAAACAAACATATTGGTCTTTGAACCCTTTTAAAGCAGGAAAAGAACTCTAGTAAGGAAAATAAAGGCCACATTGACATGAAATAAATTATTCTCACAGATTTTCAGTCAAGTATCACTGCAGCTACTGTAAGCAGACAGCAAAACACATCAGAGAAAGTCAGAGGCAACACAAATATACCAATCTTAACTGCCTTTGTTCAAAGGAGAGCACTTTATGGCCAGGGAACTAACTCTACTACAGTGTCATAGCAACCAGTCATACTTGGAGATTAAGAGTTTCACCTACAGAGTTCAGATCTTGTACACGTATTTTTGTTGGAATGAAAATTCTTATAGAGCCTGCTGGTTTCAAATCATAAACCAAAAAAACAATTGATGGAGATATGCCTGCAGGTAAGAGCTGCCACTACTTCCCATACTTTTCCATTTTCTTTTAATATATGGCAGTTGAAAACAGGCTATTTGTTACTATAGAATTTATGTTATAGTTGCTTCTTTTCCATTACAAAAAAAAAAAAAAAAAAAAAACCAAAAACAAAACCCAAACCAAAACACAACTAAATTTCTTATTTATAAGATTACAATTACCTACAGGTTCGTCTGCAATATCATGAAGGGCAGATTATGTCTTTATATAGGAAAATAAGCACAAAAGCATCTGGAAAACTTAAAGGAAAGAAAACTAAAGCAAATAGAAAGGTGAGGGGAAAGGAAGCTTAAACAATGTAATCACAATTGAAAAATATTTGAAATAGCAGAAGACTTGTTCCATAATATATAACATTTTACAATAAGATTCTGAAGGTTTAAAATATGAATGTTGGTCCATATGCTATGCCTTGGACTCTTCAAAGATATAGGATGAGTACTTGCATGTATGCATGTCAAGAGCTGGTTTAGCTAAAACAGGTAAGTTCCATCTTGCATTAGTAGGTTAGAAAGAATAAACATATGTATGTGTTCAGTGCATGATAAAATCACAGTTTTTATCCTGGATGATTTAGAGGAAGGAAGCACACGATGTCAGCAGATCATCCAAACATGGAACAGACTGCCTGCTAAATAAAATCTGTTGGGGTTGTTGAACAAAACTAAGTTAATTTGGCATGTGGACTCCTAACCCAAGTTGCTCTTGATTCACAGATGCTTTTTGCCAGACAAGGAAGTCTTGCTTACAAGGGTAAGCAGAGTACTAGGATGGAATGCAGATTCAAATGTTTGTTTCTTCTTCAGGGAAATTCCCCAAAGGTTACATTGCATCAGAAAAAAAAAAAAAAAACCCAGAGCAATATGCCATCTGGAAGTTCACAACAGCATAGATGCAAGCAATTAGAGTTCAGAGTTGCAATGAGAACCCTTTCCCTTTCTCCCAGCAGGTCTCCACAGTTGTATTTCTTCTAACTAATTCAGTTAGGCATCTGAAAGCTTGTGAATGAATGCAACAAGCAAAGCCAAACCTGACAGCAAGCAGTCTGAGGCTTGTGGGGCATCTTTGCCCCTACAGCTCCCAGTCCAGCTCTCCTGCCACCCCATTATAAGACCACAGCCAATCCACCTTGAGCACAGAGCTTGCACAACTGGTTCTCATGGCTTCTTGTCTGCACATTGGTATGGCCAAAAGGTACATGAAACCACATAATGCACAAGACCAAAGTCTCCTTTCATCTTTCCACCCTTCAACAGCACTCGGGTAGCAAGCTATGCTCTTCCAGGTGAGGATGCATGCTCAGGTCTTGGGAAGTGAAGTGTACGGTAGGTAAGCAGATAAGAGTGCACAGGTCTGGGGTTATGCTTCATGGAGTAAAGGACACATGAGAGGGTCTCCAACAAGAGTGGCAGTGCTTCCTTACTGCAAAACACACTTTCAACATGTACAGTGTTGATAAAGAGTTTCACATCACTGTTTATATTTAAGGATTTCCTTTCTGACTCCATTAAACTAGAATTTGAAAAAAAAAATAATATATTAGTGTGCCATCATGTTGAATTCAGTGTGGAGATTCCACAATTTAAGACCTTCAACATACAGAGATCAGTGATTAGCATTGTCCCAAGGGTTGCACACATGCATACTTGAGTAGCCCATTTCATTCACAGTTCCTTAACCACAGTGCCTGTCTGTCTGCCTTAGCAGTTATGCAATTGTTCCCTTTAGCGTGTGACCTGATGACAAGTTAAAATGGTGAGAATTAATGTGACACAGTCCATCCCATTTTGTCTTAATTCTTCTGAGATTACCAACTACAGGCTAGCAGGGTTTCAGAGTAGCAGAATTTAAAAAGTCAATCTTGCTTTTTCAGACTTAGAAATCCTATTGTATGGTAGGGAAGACAGAGAGGAGTGATGGGTCAAGAGAGCTAAACTAGAACCAGTTCTTATAAAGAGCAAAAAATTATACTAAATCTTACCTTCATAACTAACATATGAAATACCCAGAAAAATAACTTTGTAATCATTACACTCTGAAAAAATGTGTAAATCGTGTTTCCAGTATGCATGATTTTACATTTAATTAAAGTCAAATACAACAAGTGTGTGTTAAACAGCAATTTTAAAAGTACTGGAGTTGAAGACCTATACAGTAAATACATACTGACTTCTGCATGCTAACTTACACACAATTGTAACAGGCTTAAAATGGAAATGGGTACATTTTCAGCTTTGAGAAGCTTTAAAAAACTGTTATTATTCTTTTTCCTAAACTTAATTTTCAAGATTCTTTATTCATTTGGCTTGCGATCTCCTTTACCAGTGAGGCTGCTGATACCCTATATTATATTGTGGGAAAATACCAGAAGATTAGCAAGGAGAATTGTAAACACACTCAAGTAACTTGCAGCTGAGGTATAGAAAAACACATATATCATACTCATTGTTGTTTATCCTTGAACGTTAGACAAGTAGAACATCTGTGTTTAGATAACATAAGCCTGTGATAGACTTAGAGACACACTTATCAAACATGCTTAAGATTCCTGCCCTGCTGTGGGAAAGATCAAAACACAGTGGTAAACTATTCCTGCTTAAATCATTGAGATACAAGTGAAAACAGCAGGTTTGGTGATCCTCTAGCAAGGACTGAGCTCCATGGTGCCTGTGTCCCCACGTATGTGCCTCTGCCTGAGTGTTGCTTCAGGGATCCCCCAGTTGATGAGATAACCAAAATAAATTTAGTCTGTATTTCATCCATGGTTTTGTGGTTGTTCTGCATCCTGCCTGTGCAGGCTTACACACACATGAATGCTCTTGCCACTTCTTTTGCTATTTTGTACAGAAATTTTTCACCACTCACCATCAGCTTCGTTATATCCAAGCTAAATCCTGTCCTTCAAGAACCAGAGGTCAAAAAAAAAACAGCAGGAAGAAAGACTATGAGAAGTCTTGCTTTTCAAATCTTAACTTCTACTGCAGAATGAGAATGAGCACAAAAATATCCAAGGAGAATTATTTTTTAAATTAGGTATTTTTCAAGTCTTATAAAGAAAGGCATTCACCATAACTTGGTAAGTAAAGAAATCATTAATTCTTTGCATTGCTTATTTAAGTTTCTTCTAAGCCACAGATCAAATTCAAGTCCAGGGAAATGACCTGGCTGGAAAGGGAAAACCATAAAAAAAAAACTGTAACAACTCCAGTCTTTTTTAAATAAAACAATAGAAAAAAACATTGAACTGCAATTTTAAAAGAAAAAAAAATCTTTTTGTATGAGATCATACAAACAGATTTTTAAGCAGTTTAAAGCAGTGTTAACAACCCTGCTCTTAAGAGGAAGAAACTGAGCAATGGCAAAGCAAACTGGACATGCCTCAGAGTGTGAAAGATGCAGAGACAAAGATGAAGAGATCTCCTGAGTCCATGTCCGGTACTCTGCTTGCTAACTACCCCAAATCACTTCTCACTACTGTAATACCATAGCACTTATAAATGGTACTGATTAATGCAAAGCTTTAACAAATTAAACCATCAGAGTGCAAAGGAGAAATACATATAAAACCAAATACTGTAAAAGAATGGAGGAAGTAAGCCTCTTTCCAACTCTCCTGCTACATGCACCACAAGATGAACAAATGCTTTCCAAAAGTGAAACAAGAAGCAAAGTCTAGCAAAATTATATTTGGAATTATTCTGTTTTTTTCCCAGGTCATATTATGCTTGAAAATAAATAGCTTTTTACATCACAGATTTCACAAAAACCTTTCCAGATCCTCTCACGGACCAGCACACTGATTATTTGAGAACTACTGAAAACCACCTGGTTCACAACAGTCATGGTATCACCACATCCTTCCTCCAGGATAAACATGAAAAAAACCTACAAAGTATAACCTACTTCTTGTGAGGGGAGTAGCCATACAGTATTTTTCTCAATTTTGAAGATATAGCCTTCCATCTTATTCAAAGAAAAGTAAGCCACATTTCCTGGATACTTGCATGTTAGCAACTCAACATTCTCTCACCTGAAATCAGTCCTTCCCAGTAAGAAAGGAAACAATCCAATGTCAATTGACAGATTTAGGAATTGCTCTATGAATCCAGGGAGGTTTCACTAGAATTACTCAGAGCATCATAAAGCTTCTCTTTTCCCAGAATTTTTTTGTAGTATTTGACCAAAACCGCTTCCTATGAGTAACCAGCTAGTTGGGGACTTGCCTTCAATGAACTTAAGGTAAACTGTAAAATACATTGAAAGCACTGCTTAGATTATCTGTTAAAGGCAATGCAGCTGCAACAAAATTTCATTTTATTATTTTGTTTCTCTGGTTTGTTTCTCTTCAACACCATGTTACTGACACAGTTTACACAGCACTGTGAAGTATTGTTACAGCTTTCCAATTTAGCCTTTATTCCTTTTAGTATATGGAAATGTCCTAAATAAGGCCTCATCAGTGGCTCTGAACAATACTTCTTAAGTGCAAAGGAAAAGATAGAACAACGGGAAAAAAGAAGTCTCCTATAAAAAAATAAAAAGAAGATTTTTTAAAATTTTTAAAAATCTGATTATTTTATGATTAAGAGCAAAGAGAGATCCCTTTGCACTAGTCTTTAGGTCCATCCCTAAAGTACTTTGCCTTTACCTCTTAGACAATTTTTTTATTCACATAGCTTCTCAAAGAAAATATTTTGAGATAGCAGAAAATACAAGAGAGGGCAATAAGCAGAAAAAAATAACCAAACACATGGCTTGCTTTAGATTTAAGGGCACCACAGAAGAAACTTGCACTGATTTATCTCATTTTTATGGAACAATGAAAACAAGTAGTGTAATATCAGGCAGAGCTCCATCACCTTTTCCATACAGCCAGGAAAGAGTCAGAGCATGCAGTGACAAATCACTGCGATGCACATCATTTCACAACAGAGAAGTTGGGAATTACAGACACTGTACACTAAGGCAGGTGGCTTGGGTCTCTGATGTTGGGCTTCTATTTGAATGCCTTACCTCTGAATGCAACCTGCAGGGAATGAAATTACACTACTTTGAAGAAAGGTAGAGACCATGGCTCTCTCCAAGCATAATCCACAATCTTCCCAATAGAAGAACTTTCATGCCAAGTTCACTACAAATTTTAGCTGTAAACAGCCCCTCAGAAAACCTTCTGAAAGCAAAATGGTTTTCTATTTTTTTGTATTCTTCCTCAGTACAGAACTTTTCACGCCTTTGTAAAGAACAGCGAGATGAACCAAACCATTCTTTTGGTGGAAATGAAAGTACAGAAGATTAATTGGCCACCTTCAGGCAATGAAAAAGATGAACATTTGGAATAAACATAAGGGTAAGGAAATGAGAAATAATTAACCTTTTTGGCTCATCTGACTCTATGCTTGAAACTAGACATGCAGCTTTGCCACATCAATGAAAAAATAACTAATAAAGGTATTGCTACTTTCATCAGCTCAATATTCTTCAGTGTTCTCCGAGATGAAAACAGAGCCTATTCCTGTTCTGAACTACCACTAAGTATGGCTGTGAGAATAGAGAGTCTATTTCCAAAAGGCAAAATCCATCAACAAAATGAATTCTTTATTACAGGAAGAGCACAGGAAGAGCTTTTGTGTCACATTTCAGCCACTGGTACTGGTGCATATTAATGAAAACTGTACTGCAATAGCCATTTTGGAACCAAAGTTCTCTATGTGATGTAACAATACATTTGGAGTTCAGTTTTTTTATCCAGCCAATCCTCTGAATTTTTAAAATCTAAATCTGTCATAACTGGCTGATTCACTGCAGGAATACATTAGATCACCAAAAGCCAAAGGGAGTTTTCAGTGGAAAACTGATGAAGACTATCACACAGGAATGGGCTTGCACTGGAAACCAAGTGAGACTACCGTTGTTTAAATCACAGCAGAAGGAGGGAAAAAAAAAAATTCTGCACTTTTCTGAGCATAAAATCAAGATACAATCCTATCGTATAGTCGTTTAGATGATTACCCTCTCAATTCATTTTTCCTTGATGTCAACAGAAGAGTCCTTTCAATAGAAACTACTTTACGTATATATGGCCAGCTCTTGTACTAACTAAAAATGAAAAATGAAAAAAGAAAAACAACAAACTTGTCTTGTGACACAGTGATATGCTGAGAGTACAATCCATCACATAACCACAGTTCTAAGAAGTGGAAAGACCACCACCACAAACACCCAAATAATTTCTGAGCTAGTTCCTTTAGGTCAGTGTTATCTTCAGTACATGCACAGCTGATGCACACCCACAGCCAGACAAGAAATCGCTCAGACATTCAGTCAAAGGAGCAGGACAACCGAGTTGGCTGGGATAATTAGCAGTTGTGAGTTAAGGCCAAGATCTTGCTAGCACATAAACAGTTTTCTTCTTGAAAGAAAAAATTGAAGAGATACCTGCATATTCCATGTAGCCCTCCAGTCCCCTAACAAGCAAGAACTAAAAATCTTCTTACAATTAAACTGACGCTCACATGTCTAAATTATCTTAAACCCTATTCTTACTGTACCGAGAGAGGGAACTAGAACCTCCTATGGGTATTTTCAGAGTGCACAACAGTGAAGAGTCCTTTTTTCTTTAGTATCCTTTTTATCTTAGATAACAACGACATTACAAATGTACCCAGTGGTGATAGCTGTAGGACTGCACATACATCCAGACTCCTTCTTCTTTCACTCCTGCTCATTTTCCCCCACCACCCCCCAGAGTGATGGTCTTTTGCAATTTGTCATATGAAATCTTGTCAAAATAAAGATTTATTCTCCGTCACCATATAGTTTCCATTGATTAATGATCAGGAATTCCTACTGATTTACACAGATGCAGACTTATGAAAAATACAAGGTCTTTTCAAGCTAACACAGAACTGATTAATTTTAATTGTACATAATCTCTAGTAATCTCAAACTTTAGTTTTCCTGTCTGAAAAGAGACAGTGATGATGTCCTGGAGAGCACAGTCACTAATCTCGCATGCCTTTTTCCCTTGCTGCATCACACATACAAGGGGAAGATTGATGTTGTTCCTGCAGTGCAGAAACAAATAGTGACAGCAGGATTGCCAAGTGTTAAAGAGAAAACATTGGCAGTGCAAATTCTACAAAAAAGCAATTTTACTCTTTTTTTTTTTTTTTTTTTTTTTTTTTTGCTATAGGTCATTAGTTCGAATTTTGTCTATGTCAACACTGCACAAAGGTTGTTACCGTCTGATGCCTGATCTTGTGAGGTGCTAAATGTTCTCAAACTCTGACAATTAGCAGAATATCACCGGTTTTGATCTCTAGAGGCTACTCTGATGTGTCTGGGAGGGGTGGGCGATTTTGTTTAACTCTCTCTTACAGGTTACAGTTTTAGCATCATAAAGCCACAGCAATTAGAAATGGAAATTGCCCAATAAGCAGCAACATTTGCATGTAGCTCTGGAAGGTCCCCAGATACATGACTTACAGTCTGTAACATTTTTATAGATCATGAGTCTGGTTTAGATCGCTTTTATGAGATGTTTTAAAATTTATAAGTTTTCATTTTCCCCTCCATTGGAGTTCAGGAAGAGAGGTAGCAGGGAACAAGAAAATGACCAGATTGAAAACAAACAGAAAAAAACCCTGTAGAATATTTCATCTCCTTCATTCTATAAAAGAGGGCCCTTATAGGGAATACATTACAATGCAGTATGACACAGTGTTTAATAATTCAAAATACCTTTGAACACTTCGGAATCCGTGTAAAGACTATGTTTATGATAGCACACCAATATTAAAATTCATTCAAAGTATATAGTTCAAATTAGAAACAACTTTAGAACAAACATTTTGTTTAACAAATAGATTTTAACTGATAAGCAAAAATTTCTGGACAATTAGAAATATAACAAAAAATAGAATCCTAACATTATAGATAAGTTCTAAGCTTTTTTATGCCGTAAAGTACTGCACGTAATTCCCAACATGCAGAAGAAAAATCATACTTGGTAATAAAATGCGCCACACACAAATCCAAAATATCTTTGTTCCAATATTTAGAATGGTTTCTCTCTTCTTCTCCTCTTGCTTTGGTATTTAAAATACTTGAACTAAGTGGTTAAGGTTACTTATGTGGGAGGAAGGACAAATACCAATAAAGATCTACTGTGCTTCACATAAATATATGTTATGCAGTTTAATAAGAATAAAGTACTACTACCGAGATTCAAATTTGATCAAACCAGCTCTAAGCTATACTGATAGATTAGGATCTTTGACTTAATCATACATTTTCCTCAGAGGGCTTTATGATTTTAATAAATATTTTACTATTAATAACATGTAGTCTCCAGTTTAAGATACTTAACTTTATCTTGAAGAACAAATCTTTGTGGTTGAAAAATTACACTTTTATCTTACTAACTTCCTTGGTTTTAAAATCCTAGCTAACTTACTTTACTAAGGTAGCATTCACTTCTATCTTTTATAGCATTCATCTCTATCTTGTAAAATAACAGCTCAAGAAGTGCAAAGATTCTAGAAATGTCTTGTTTTTAAATAGGGGAAATACTGTATTTATTACCTTTAAAAAAACCCTGCTTTAGTAACTTACCCTTATATTTATCTTTCAAACAAGGAACTTAAGAACCATTTTTCAGTAAGTTGCAGACAATTCTCAGAAGCTATATTTTCAAATTAAATTTAATAGCTTAACCCATGTCGTACATCTCTGATCAAGCACAGTAGTTTTAAAGCATAGATTTTTCCAACAAAAGAAAACAGACTCAGCATTTGAAAAAAACTACACTGCATGTAAATGCAATTGCATCTTCATACCAAAGATAGGCCAATAACATTCATACAAATGGAATTTTGCGACAATTGCAAGAGCAGGAAGCTGGACCAACTTTCAGACAAGAAAACATGCTGCTAGAAGAGTGTGTTTGAACACAAGCTATTGAAAATACTTCCAATTTAGATAAATATTTTTTTAAAAAAATAAGCAAAACTAAAGTCAAACCTCTAATAAAAATATGTAACATAACCACTGTTAGAAACCAAAACAAAGCATACAAGAGTCCTGGTATACCCAGGCAAGCGTCAAATATCTTGAAAAGAATAATCAGTGAAGCCCAAATATCTGTAAGGTAGTCAAGCACTGTCCTCCACTCAGATGGAAATTGTGTGGTAAAGAGCAGGTACAGAACAGATGAGTTACAATTATATTTAGAAATTCAAGGGGGTTTGGTTTGTTTTGTTTTGTTTTCCAAATAAACCTTCTCTGTCTCCATTTCATGAATCCATACGCCAACCAAGGTAACACATTAGCCTAGCAAATCTACCTCAAGCCAATCTCTATAGCTTTTGGCTCAAAGAAAGGATGCAGGTTTTCCCTCAGTTCCCATGACCAGCAGAATCAAGAGAGAAAAAGGAGAGGAAGCCAGGGATAACTTTTAAGTTGAGTTTGGAGCAAGGTTCAGAATTGCATTTTTGGATGCAAAACCCCAGTAGCACTTGCTCATTTCTTCATCCTCCATTATCATCCTTCCACTTGTTGCTCCTTTCCTCAGGGAAAGCTTCAAACAGGTAGCTATTCAAACACTAAGCTCAAAGTCATGAGGTTCTTGGTGACTTCATACGAGGTCATGAGTTGAATGCCTGCTCAGCAGCTGGACAAATACCACATGGACTATACTATCCTGGAGGGCACTATGCATGTGGTCTTCAATGTACCAAAACATCTCATTCAATTTAAAGAATAGAGGTGAGTTTTAAGCACTTAAGTCTGTAAATTCATTACTCAAAAGGCCTAATTCTCATTATTTATAGTCCTTGAACAAAGATGACAATCACAACGTCACAGATTATTCACTGCCTTATCAAAAGACAGTGATATAACTGTATGTAATTGCACACTCAGTCAGATATCAATGTGTTCTGTCCAAAGCATGATGCACACTTCAGAACTGTAGGCGAAGTGCTTAACTCTGCAAAGCCAGGATCTTCCATGGCGACTGCATAGGGATCACATAAATATAAAGGCACAATTCTGGTAGTACCTGAAAAGCCCCCTAGCTCTTTCAGACCAGATCACACAACAAATATTACTATTTTGTTGGCTTCTTTCCACAATTACTGTCAGAGACCCATCATAGTTGAAAAACTGTAATTATATATTTCTCAATATTCACTCCCCAAGAACATAAGAGTTATGCAGAACATTACAACTCAGCTTCCAATATTGGATCCAAGACTTAGCATTTTGTACACAAAGCACTAACTCTAAATACAGCTTGCAGGTACTTGGAACATGCCAGTTCAGAGTATATACCAGCTGGACATTTTACAGTCAAGGTTCTGTGAAACTCATAAGTACATTATCAAACAATTCAGCATCCAAGGCTTTCTAGTACTCCAAAATACTTGTAATCTGCCTCATACATTGTTCCATGAAATAAGCAGCTCAGTATCTCCCCTACTGCTTTATGAGAAGGTTAGCCTTTTTCTGGCTTGAATAATACATCAGTACTATCGCAATTCTTATTCCTTGAGTGGCTTCCAAAAAGTTAAAAATTTAAATCTCTTCAACCCAGTCCACTACAGAATAAAAGAAGTAATCTTTATTATAAATGCAGACCATTTCTCCAGCTACATTGTCCTTCCAAAGAATGAAACTGTTTTGTCTACAGTTTAGCTGTTTTGTTTACAGTTTAGTTAATGTCATTCAACATCAAATACCACAAAAGACTTCTGCCTCCTCCATCTAGCTCCATGACAAACTGTCACAAAGTTCAAACACAGAATAGCTGTAAAAAGTTGATATCAACAATGCATTACTTTGAAGTATCCTAGAAAAACTTTTGAAGGAGAGCAACAGTTAGCACATTTGCTTTTATTGTTTCAAGTAATAAAAAAGTCTTCTGAAAGTAAAGAATTCAGCAAGATCAACCAAAAATCTTAATTAACTAAAGATATGCTGTCTGTATAAATCAGATGTTACAGTCCACTTACTGCTTTAAAGGAAATAGATTTTTCTAAAAGCAAACGTAAGTCTCCGTTGTGGTACAGTGTTTTCACAATGTGCGGTCAGGGAAGTATAACAAGTAGTTCTTTAAGCAGCAGAACTAGTCAAGTGTCATTTCCCACGGCTTTATGTCCTGATGGTAGCTGATTTGGGAATCTAAAGCATGAACTGTTCAAGTAAATACAATGGCTTCTGTGGCCAAGAAGCATATAGGACTGTCCATCTGTCTAGAATTTCCTATTTTGCCTAGGAATCACTACTCCATATTTTACTTCCTTAATAATTGGTAACATTCTATGTTATGAGACTAAAAAAATTTTAGTTCTGCATCCAAAATGCATCATTCACAAAAATGCATTATTGTCACTTTTACTGAGGAAACATAGGTTTATGTTTTGATTGACAGTACTTTCATCTAGTAGTCCCTTTACAGTTTTCATGGACCTAAAAAAAATTAGTAAAATCATAGGCATATGTGATTTTTCCAATATGCTGGATTCCCATTTCTCCTAGGGAAAAAGAAGGTTTTTGTCATTGCAAAAGGTATAAACTAGCCCCACAGTGAAAGGACACCAGGCATAAACCATAAAAAGGTTTGGCATGCTCTCAAACTAGAAACAACACACACAAAAAAAAAAAAAAATCACAATTCATCCTTGTGGATAAACAGTGGCAGAAAAGCAGAAATGGAACACTATCCCCCACAGTCACAAAGGCACAAGCTCTGAGAAAAATGTATCACCCAAGAGGCAGATTAAAAAGAATCTATGAAATGTGATGAAGAGGAAAATTGGAACAGTAGAAGAGAAGATGAAAGTGATACATTCACTCAACCTTAATTACTGAGTTTAGGCCTAGCCTCCCCTCACCCACTCCCCCCAAATCTGCATTTGCTTAGTCTTGTGGAATTCAGACTATCATTCTCTTTAAACATTCTTGTAAATGCAGTCCTGAAATTGGCACTAAATTAAAATAATCTTCATTATTAAGAACATGACACATGCAACATAAATTGCTACAGCTGCCCCCATTTTGCACCCTAATATTGGAGCTGGGACTGGGATGAGGGAGCTGATTATAAGGCTCTTGAGTCATTCTCCCTCACTTTCTTAGTCTAGCAAACATATTGTGTGCAAAGTGGAACTCCTCCACAGGAAATACTGAAAACAAAATAACCCAACCTGTAACCATTTACAAAGCTGGCATTTACCTTGTTCCTGGAAGAGTTGAGAGATGTCTAATTCTCCTCAAAGGAAAGATTAAAAAATATTTCTCCCACATCTCAGGAAAGTACCCTACATGTTTCACTGACTACTGTCTGATGGAGCGGTGCCATCATAATCATCCCTTGTCCTTTGTGAACAGTGGGAAAGGCAAGACTTTCATTTATCCTCACTAAAACAATAAAAATCCAAGTATAGTTTTATTCAAATGAGAAGCACCTCTATTCTGATGCTTTCAGTTCACCTCAATAGACACTTCACACTTCTCCATCCCAAATGACCTTTTCCTTTCCAACTGCACAAAAAAATAAAAATAAATTAATTCCCATGCTTTATCTATATTAGCCAGTAACTCAACACCATGTGAGAAGACCTCACACTGTAAGCAGTGAACTATCTGGTACTGATGGCCAAGAGCTCACAGAATGGGATAACATGGTTTTACTTGGGACTAGCACTGATCCAGTGTTGTGGTCTAACATTATCAGCTTTAGGTGTGCTCCTGGAGAGCAACTTCCAGTTTAATTTTATCTGAAAAGTTTCAAAATTAACCTAATGATTCAAGTGCACATATACACACTCACACACTTAAGTCCAAGTTGTGATTTCAGTTTTTTTGTGAGGGTCACCCAAGTAAATGTGCATGGTATGCCCATCTTCATTTGTACATGAAACAAAATATTCTTACAGCTGTCACCTGTGCTGAGAAGTACAAAGGACAGGCCCGGCCCCAGCTGGTTCAAAGGCACAAAACATGTACATGTACAAAATATTCTTACAACTGTCACCTGTGCTGAGAAGTACAAAGGACAGGCCCGGCCCCAGCTGGTTCAAAGGCAGGTAAAACACAGGAGCTGCTTTTACAGCCCCTACACACACTACACCTGGCTCTTAATGCATGATCCATTTCTCACATCCTAAAGCATAAAATCACTCCAAGATTAACTTGCAAAAAGCTATTATGTCAAGAGCTTAAACTTCTTATGAGGTAAATTGCTATCAATCTTTGCCTCATAAATATCAGCTTTCATGTGTAGGCCTCTGCTTCTAAGTTCTCTACAAAAAGTCACTAACCAATCTGAACTGGATTTAAAAAAAAAAAATCAACAAAAACCAGATTTATTTAATTTTTTTTAGCTAAATGGCTAAAACAAGCTGCAAGGTGTAGGCATGCTAAGACTAAAGTCACTAAGTATACTGAGACTTAAATGTACTAAGACTGCTATAAACACATCTTCAAAAAATCAACAAGAGCTTCTATATACAACTTTTTTTTTTTCGGTTAAAACATTTAGATTTCAGAACTCATTTCTACATTCTTTGGAATATAGCGAGTTGACTATTGGTTTTATTTTTTCAAGAAAGTAAAGGCAGCTCTTCGTAATTTTTCCCTTGTGTATAACACATTTACAAGAAAACCTTGGGAAATCATTGCTCCATGATTGAAATCAGTCAAATTTTTAGGTATCTATCAGTTCAGAATACAGCTCATCACTGAATTCAACATTTAACCAACTCATTAAATGTCAGAAGAAAAAGTTCCATTAAGTTACATTAAAAATATGATTTAACTTTGAATTTTAATTTTAAAAATTAATTAATTTAAAAATTATTGGGCACAGCATGTAGGAAAACCAAAATACTTGTTTATACAGGAGTCCAGGTATGTCATACCAAAACTTATGGACAGGACAAAGCTTCTGGTAGCTCTAACCTCTTGTACTGGAGTATATTCAATAATCCACTGTTAATATACTGCTCTATTTGTACTGTGGCATGCCTCAGTGACAGCTGATGATTAACCTTGAAGTTCTGCATATACCTGTCAGTGAAGATGTAAGTCATAGAATTCAAGAGTGAAGAGCGAAAGCAGAAATCTTTAACAGACTTTGTAACATGTGAATAAATGTAGCCTCTCTACGCTCTTGATGCAATAAGAAGAAACCCCTGGCTCAGGCTGGTTTTCAACTAATTGAGTTTGTTTCTCCCTATTTTAAGCTGGAGAAGCTACCTCAATTTCTGCTCTGGGTCTGCAGCAGGAATGGATTCAGTTATTGGGAGTTGAAGGCTTGGCTGGACTTCCCAAGGGCAGCTTGTAGACATCACCATTACATTTAGTTATTTCTCCTGTTTTGCCTCCCAGATGTTTTTGAAAAGTAAAGCAACCCATTCTACCACACCAGAGAGTTAACACTTTCTGATTATTAGCAGCACTTTAAATATGAGTTTTCAGTGATGACAATGACGAAAGTTTATGGTTGATAAAGCAACATATAAGCAGTGCCTGTGAGTAGTAGGAAATAAAGGAATCAATGGATTACATTTATGTGCATACACCATCGAGACATGAATCAGTCATTCAAAGTGTGAGCTAAAATAAAAACCTCTCTCTAGATGAGCTAGTAGGATCAACAGTAATCCTTCACAGCTGGAAACATACACACTATAGCACTTCACAGAGCTCAAAGAATACAATCTAACAGTTCATTTACACACTGGTAGTTTAAGAACACTGAGCTCCCTTCCAGCTGATAGACATCTCACAGTTTTTACAGCCTCTGAAATAAATCCTTATAATTCAAAAAGCGCCCTTAGCATTCACAAAATGTGAAATAGTTCTCCCAAACAAGAGCAAACAATACCACAGAACAGTTACTCAGCAGCCTTTGCAATAAGTTAATGCAAAAAAATTCTGTTTACTAACAGTTAACTATTAAGGCTCCAGAGTGTACACCTTGTTTCATTCCAAACTCCTGTAATTTGTATAAATAAGGTATCTAGAAGACGAAGAATAAAAATGAAATCTCTGTTAAAATGCAAGAGAGGTCTACCTAATTATAAACCACAATAGGATTCAGCTGGTGCCTGAAGAAATAGGGTCTTAGTTTCCTAGTATTAGAGCTTAGCAATTGCACAGTCAAGTTTTTTCAATCACTCTCCTAACTGTACATCCTCTAGTTTTCTAAAGGGGATATTGTTACAAAAAGAGAACCATGCAGACCAATGTATCATCTTGCAACTTGCATCATTTCTTACATCCATAGCAATACTAAAAGAAAGATTTTGCTGCTTGCCTTTTAAACTCACTTTTCACAGGTGAAAAGCAGGAGAGAATTCATCCATAGAGTAAAGGGTGCAATACCTACCACCCAGCATAAAAACAGATAAGTAAATCCAAACTCCTAGTATACGTGCCGGTATACGTCTTTAAGAGTTTGTACCATCCATTTGAACTCCATAACGTAACACACAAAAATCTTTATCTCATTCTACTTTACTAACAATTAAGGGTTGATACAAAAGCCAAGCTGCACTAAATCAATTACTATGCAATTCTAGTAAAATATGCTTTAAAATATTATATATAATCACTGAACATGTAATAGATTTGCCTTTTGTAGGCACAACAATTATCTGTCCATGACTCTCAGCTGCACAATATACCTAAATAACAGATAAGTAGCAGTCCAATAGCTTTCTATCCAAAGTGGTTGCTAGGTCTGAAACCATGGGTAGATTTTTTTATAAGTTTTCTAGCCTATGTTTGACTCTTTCTGCCCCAAGTACATTGATCTACTCATTCTAGGATAGTACTGGAAAGGATTTATGCCTTGCCTTGCTCACAAATATAAAACAGGTTTCCAGACACATACACACACATATGCTCACAATAAGCAAAACTGACTTCAAAAAGCAAGCAAATAAAGCTTATTTGTTATTTGTGCAGATGAGCCATATCATCAGCTTCCAAAACACAGAAATCCTATCTGAGAGCTGTTGTTCAAAGACAGACTTTCAGCATACCACCACCTCTCTGGAACACACCCAGTTTCCTGCTCCCAGCAAAGCCACCCCCGCCCAGGCGTTGCAAACTCCCTTTCAAAGGCTCCCTCACAGCTGCCTTGCTTTGCTGCTCATCAAACCCACATCTACCCACCATTCAACTCTCCATCTAAGAGTTATCTGCTGGCCCCTAAATGCACTCTATAACTGCCCTGTATATCTATGGCATGGGTAAAGCTGACAGAAATTATAAAACAAACCCATGGTGGATTCAGGGTGCCTGCTAAAAGGATTGTGTAAACGCTGGGCTTGAACCTGCTCCTGTTGAAGTCATTGGTAACTCTCCCCATTGATTTCAATGCAACAAGGTCAGTTTTCCTGCCAGGGAACTGCAATATTCCACAGTGTTGAGAAAGGAGAGTGTCAGGAGAAAAGATGCAAGTTTCTGTCCCACAGTGACAGTAGCAATCAGTCTTTTCACTACCAGACAGACAGTTTAACCAGCAGAACTGCTACAGAAGCAAAATCTCTCAACAGACAAAAATGTCTTTCTTTAGCCCAAACAGCAGAGTATCCATATATTTGAGAGACAGAGCTGCAGTAGTTTTGCTACTAACCTTGCTCAAAGCAGGATCAAGACTATTTCCTTCAAGAAGTCATATTCTCCCTCTCCACTGAATCAAAATACTGGACAGAAAGGCAATAACTGCTCCTTTACTCTATAGCATCCCCATAAAATTTATATAAAATATTTCTGGTGATTCTCCTAAACATCTTTTTTTTTTTTTTCCTCAATATTAGTTTTTAAAGATTTAAGAAAGATAATGGAACTTTTCATGAAGGGAGGGAAACTCAATTTATAATCATCTGCACAAGATGGAAGTTTTGATAAACTGATGATGCCAAACAAATGCAGGTAGTTGCATCTGAAAGCTCAGTTTATCAAGTTTGTCAATTTAAATAAATAGGATCCATCAGATGATGGAGAAAAAGAATCCTGGTACATGAATAATATAAAAAATTCATTTGAGATGCTGGATTTCATCTCAAAAATATGGTCCTTTCCCAGAGGGAAGTAGTAAAAAATAACACCATTTGCTTTAGCATAATAGGTACTTCATCTGGCTATGTTGTTCTTCGTATGTAACTAGATTTTACTCAGCTCTAAAAATTGAAATCTATACTGCGCTGTCTTCATCTCTGCCCCAAATTAACATACCCATAAGCATATATAATTCAATAATTGTGCCAAGAGATTCTGAAAATAATAGCAAGTAAAATAAATATTTCATCAATAAATAATAAATACATGGGTAGACATGACTTCATGAAGAGTGAGCTTGAGAAAAACATGATGCATTGTCTGCATCCATGAGTAGTCCAGGGAGACATTAGAAGTTCCATGTATGAGGGGGTATTAATTTCTTCTTCCCTGTATGGATATACAGGTCCCAGTTCCCTGGCTCAAGTTGTGCATCTTTGAACCAGCCAACACTACTAAACCCCTTGAAGGTTATATAAGCACTGCTCTCTCCATTTCACAGAAGAAAAAAAATGTGTTAAGACTTAAAAAAAGGCAAAAACAAAAGGACCGCGCACTGTCATTAAAATAAAAGACATGCTTCAAAGGGGTCTAACTGCAAAGAAAGGGTTAAGGGAAAGAAAAGGTGCGTAGAGTGAGAAAAGGTTAGTCAAGGCAATGAAGAATCATAGAATCATAGAATCATAAAATGGTTTGGATTGGAAGGGACCTCAAAGATTATCTAGTTCCAATCCCCCTGCCATCAACAGGGACACCTTACACTAGATCAGGTTGCTCAAAGCCTCATCCAGCCTGGTCTTAAACACTTCCAGGGAGGGGGCATCAACAACTTCCTTGGGCAACCTGTTCCAGTGTCTGACCACCCTCACAGTGAAAAACTTCTTCCTAATATCTAATCTAAACTTACCCTCTTTCAGCTTAAACCCATTTCCCCTTGTTTTGTCATTAGTTGCCCTTATGAAAAGTTCCTCCCCAGCTTTCTTGTAGGCCCCTTCAGGTACTGGAAGGCCGCTATAAGATCCCGGAGCCTTCTCTTTTCCAGGCTGAACAGCCCCAACTCTTTCAGCCTGTCCTCACAGGAGAGGTGCTCCAGCCCTCGCATCATCCTGGTGGCCCTTCTCTGGACTTGTTCTAACTGGTCCATGTCTTTCTTATGTTGGGGGCTCCAGAACTGGACGCAGTACTCCAGGTGGGGCCTTACAAGAGCGGAGTAGAGGGGCAGAATCACCTCCCTCGACCTGCTGG